>NW_022436954.1:26791994-27093508 GCF_009761245.1 Sapajus apella
TTTCTTTTCTTTTCTTTTCTTTCTCTCTCTCTCTTTCTTTCTTTCTTTTTCTTTCTTTCTTTCTTTCTTTCTTTCTTTTCTTTCTTTCTTTCTTTTTGGGACGGAATCTTGCTCTGCCTCCCAGGCTGGAGTGCAGTGGTGTGATCTTGGCTTACTACAATCTCTACCTCCTGGGTTCAAGTGATTCTTCTACTTCAGCCTCCCGAGTAGCTGGGATTCCAGGTGCATGCCACCACACCCAGCTAAGTTTTATATTTTCTGTAGAAACAGGGTTTCACCATGTTGGCCAGGCTGGTCTCGAACTCCTGACCTCGACCAGCACTTTTTAATGCAACGTTCTGGGACGCTATGAGGCTTCTCTATCTGTGTCGTCCAGCCTGGTAGCTCCCAGCCACATAGAGCAATAGCACTTGAAATGTGACCAGCACAACCGAGGAACTGAATTTTAGAAGTATTATCTTTAAATCATTTACATTTAAATATAATTATCACATGAGACTACTTGCGACCATATGGCACAGTGAAGTGCTAGACTCTACCCACTTAGGACTTGTGCTAGACCAGTGCTGTCCAACAGAACTGTTATGTGAACAACATATATCATATATTTTTTCTAGTAGTCACGCTAATATAGGAAAAAAGAAAGAGAGTGAAATGAATTTCAATAACATTTCATGATTGACTTCAAAATATTATCATTTCAACCTATAATCAATTAAAAAATTAATGAGATATTATACATTCCTTTTCTCATGCCAAGTCTTCAGCATTTGGTGTGCCTTTTATAATTATAACACATCTCAATTTAGACTGGCTGTATTTCAAGTGCTCAACAGCCACATGTAGCTAGTGGCTAACATACTGGACAACACGACACAGATATTAGCCAGCCTGAGGCTAACTTTTCCATCTAGAAAATGAGCATGCTTATAGCAACAAGAATCAAAAACACTCTTGTCTTTGACTCAGGTTGCTAAACAATGTTAAGCATAAACACCAAACTTGCCGTTATTTATTTTTACTAAAGTATACATAGCTATGCAAAATATTTGGTGTTTCCTTTCTAAAGATGCTTCTTGTTCTCTTGCTTTGAATTAAATTCACTAATTTCACCATGTCAATATTTACTGCTAATTATACAAGAACATCTACAACTTAAAGAAATGCAACGTGAGTGCGTATCATAGAATTCTTAAGCTCAGTGCCTGCTAATTTCCATATCAATAATTTCCATTAGCGTAATGGGACACAATAGAAGCTGCTCCTGGAATAAAAATGGGTAATGAAGAAAGCAATTATAGAGAATCATTTGGCAGCAAAGTAGATAACCAATAAGCCAATGACCTGATCAAAGGGTATTAGATACATTAAATGCAAAAGATGATCCTGAAGTGTCCATTAGCAGAAATTCTACAAATAAATTACCTAAAAATAATCAATACAGTCTGCTGACAAGGTAACCTATAATAGTGGATTCAGAGCAATTTCAAAAATGTGCGCTGCTCACACTTGAATGTCTTTTCTACTTTTGTGCTGCAAACCATACCTCCCCCAACCCCCACCTTAAGTTCCCTCTTTAAGGCTTTTTCTATATTAGTTTGTTGTTTCATTCTTACCACGTAGTAAGAAAAAAATGGAAAAAGGCAATCATGTGGGTTTTCTGTCTCTCCAGGACACACCTTGATGAAACATGATCAATATTTGCTGATGGCTTTGAAGACAAAATTATGATGTTCCAGCCTTTGCTCTTAAAGGTAGAAAGAGAGGAAGCTTGTGAGAAAGTAAGCATGGGGGTGTGTAATGGGGGGGCACCAGTTATAAAGATTGAATCGTTGCCTATGAAACTTGGACAGGAAATTTGTTTTGTCATGATTGTCCAGAATGTCAGCCTGGCTCCTCACTCGAAAAAGAGAAATGAAATACAATTCTTGTGTTCTTGTGCACTGCCAGACTGACCAGCATCATTCCTTCCACTTTACAACAGTTTATGTAGTTTGATTTTGTATGCCCCAGAAGTGTTTACACATTACAAAGTCAGCTGACTGGGAGAAGACAGGATAATGATCTTACTATTATATATTATTTAACTGGCATTAATTTTTCATTTACCTCTCTGGCAAGAGCAAGATTTTTCTTTGCTCATGAAAGCTATCAGGAGTGTGCTACATACGTGCTGTACTCAATTGTGAGAGGCTGGCCCGGCCGCCAACAAGCTTGATGCCAGGATACAGGCAGGAAACCCAGAAGCCTCTTTATGTCTCTTCTCTTTTCACCCTTCACAGTATGGCTGGAATGGAAGCAGAGGCCTCACATCTCCTGAAGACCTACTATGTACCAGGCACCACGCTAGGCACAGGAAGACAACATCTAATTTTATTAACATTTGTTTTCACAAAGGCATTGTTGGTGACTTTGAGCATAGAGAGGAGAAAAATCCTCTGCCCTTTCCAGTAGCAAAATTCTGTAATCCCAAGATTCTAGAAGAAAATGTTAGCAGGGCCCTTTGATATTTTTTGTTCATAAGGAAAGAAATTAATCTAGGGGTGGTGAGGTGGGGCTGTTGTTTGCTCCTCTCTAATGCTAAGGCAGTGGTAGTTCTCTTCCTAGGTGCCAGGATTAAGCTGCTTAAGATGAGGCTAGTAAAAGCCAGAAACATTATACTTTCCCAGCAGCAAATAATATTAGGTCTCAAGAGCTAGAAGTTCTAGAAAAGGGAAAGAGCCCTTTAGTTGCACATGTAAAAGCAAGTAAAATATCAATTATTTTTAAGAAAACTTGTGCAATAAATATTAATATAAAAGTTGTTGTTACAATAGGATATTTTAAAAAGTAAAACCATGACTCATACAAACCGAAAATGAACACATGTCAAATATTTTATTTAACTCATTAATTAATGAGGAAAACAGTAATACGTTATAACAGGTTCAAAGGAAATCAAAGAGTAGATATACATACGGGCAATCAAGAGTGCCAGCAGCTGAGTGTGGTAGCTCACACCTGTAATCCCAACACTGAGAATAGCCTGGGCAACATAGTAAGACTCCATCTCTACCAAAAATTTAAAAATTATTTGGGCTTGGTGGTTGGTGCCTGTAATTCCTAGCTGAGGCTGATGGGGGAGGACCTCTTGAGCCCAGGAGTTCGAAGTTGCAGTGAGCAACTGCAGCTATGATCACACCACTGCACTCTGGCCTGGGCAACAGAATAAGACCTTGTTTCAAACAAAACAAACAAAAAACCACCCAAACAAACGAAAAAACAAACAAGAACGCTGACAAATTTGCTTAAGAGATGTAAAAACTGGCTTGAGGGAGAATAGTAGGGACAATTTTCAAAATGCATTGCATATTGTGGTGGCCACAATTCTAAGATTCCTAGCTCTTAGTGTCCATGCCCTGCTTTTTTTTTTTTTTTTTTTTTTTGAGACTGCAGAATTTCTTTTTTTTTTTTTTGAGATGGAGTCTTGCTCTGTGGCCTAGGCTGGAGTACAGTGGTGAGATCTTGGCTCACTGCAACCTCCGCTTACCGGATTCAAACAATTATCCTGCCTCAGCCTCGCAAATAGCTGGGACTACAGGTGTGCACCACCACGCCCAGCTAATTTTTTGTATTTTTAGTAGAGATGGGGTTTCAGCATGTTGGCCAGGCTGGTCTTGAACTCCTGACCTCAAGGGATCCACTTGCCTCGACCTCCCAAAGTGCTGGGATTACAGGTGTGAGCCACCATGGCTGACCCCCCTGCAGAATTTCTTCTTCTTGAGTATGGACAGGACTGTGAGTATGACGGATTTCATTCTCGTGATTAGGTTACATCAGTAACCTTCACAAAGGTGAAGGGAATTTGCAGGTGTAATTAAACGTGTGAGACAAATTAATCAAAAGGGAGATTATCCCGAGTGGGTATGACCTAAATCAAGCAAACCCTTAAATGAAGAGATTTAAAGTAGGAAAGATTCTGCTGACCTTTGAGAGGCAAACTGCCAAGTTGTAAAGGCCACGTGCTAGGGAATGCCAGTGGCCTCTAGAAGCTGAGCACAGCCCATGCTGACAGCCAGTAAAAAATCAGGGACCTCAGTCCTACAACCACAAGATGAACTCTGCCAACAAAGCGCACTTAGGAGAGGAACCCAAGCCTGGGACCACACTATTATTTCAACCTGCTCATATCCTGGGCAGAAGACCCAGTTAACCTGTGCCTGGACTCCTGAGCCACAGAAAATACAAGATAATATGTATATGTTATATCAAGTTGCTTAGTTTGTGGTAGTTTTTTAAAACAGCAACAGAAAACTCATACACATGTCCATGAAAAATAATCACTTGTATTGCAATCATGTGCAACTTACAAAGTTGTAAAATTGCTCAAGGCAGTGAAAGGTGCAGCAATTCCACAGAATCAAACACCCTGGAAGGTTGCCCAAGACAGCACGTAGATTTTCATGGAATTTACGCAGCAATGTATTTGATTCATTTCAAAGTCCTTCCACACAGTGAAGAATGTTCCATTTAGTTAAGTGCTTGTTTCACAGATAATATTGCTTTGTTTTATTTTTATTTAAAGAAAACTTTGAATGGATTTTAGACTACACTTTGTTTTTTAGACATGTGAGGGGTTGAGGGGGCATGGCTGGCTTCCAGGAGTTGCACAGTGGAGACACAAGAAGGCTTTAGAAACAACCAGGGGCCAGGCTCAGTGGCTCACGCCTGCAATCCCAGCACTTTGGGAGGCCAAGGTGGGTGGATCACCTGAGGTCAGGAGTTTGAGAGCAGCCTGACCAACATGGAGAAACCTCATTTCTACTAAAAATACAAAATTAGCTGTGCATGGTGGCGCATGCCTGTAATCCCAGCTCCTTGGGAGGCCGAGGCAGGAGAATCGCTTGAACCTGGGAAGCAGAGATTGTGGTGAGCTGAGATCATGCCATTGCACTCCAGCCTGGGCAACAAGAGCAAAACTTCGTCTCAAAGAAAGAAAGAAAGAAACAAGCAGGAGGTCTGAGCCTCACTGCACACCACCAGTCATAGCTGAGAAAATGGACTTGGGAAAAATGGGACTGGGAGGTTGGCGTTCTACATGCAGTGAATGCTAAGGTTGATTTTATCCATTCATTTATGTTCACTCAACAAACAAATTCAGTTACCTAGCTGGGGAAGAATTCTTTAGTAAAAAAAAAATGATAGCTAACACATACAAGCTCTTACTGTGCATTAGTCATTGTTCTAAGCACTTTATTCATAGTAACTTATATAATGTTCACAGTAACCCAGTGAGGTACACACTATTATTATCCCCGTGTTATAGATGATGAAATAAGCAGAAAAAGGTTAAGTGACTTCCCCAAAGCCCCACAGCTGGTGAGTGTCAGAGTTGGGATTCACACTCATACAGTCTGGGTCCTAGCTCTCATCCTCCACATGATACCATCTTTCTAGCAAGGGTTTCTTGAGCCTGGACATCAGCTACATCTGCTGGTATTTCTGAAGTATGCCTTACTTTGCAATTTACTTCTGTTACCCTAAAGCTTCAGTATTGTCCATAGTAATCGTCCATCTTCAGCCAAACTACAGGAAGTTAAAAAATTTTTACATTTTCCTATAGCCACAGTGTGTGGGCATGCCGATTGTACACAAAGTAAAAGTAAGAGTTATTTTACTATCCTTGCAAATCTGTCACCCATTTAAAAATGCATCTTAGCTCAACTCTGAGCCTTATTTCTGCTTTCCTTTTGAAGAAGTGTGTTTTCTCCTCCTTGCCTTGTGTCTTAGAAACTATACTGCTCATCTCCCTACTAGGATTCAACCCCGGACACAGGCTCTGTGGTGGCAAATACCCTGCAGCTGCCTGCAAACAATAAGTAATACAAAGGATGACTGAGGGTTTCAAATTTCCTGTTTACAGCCTCCATCCAATGGAGATCTCTCTGGGAGAAATGTAAGGCTGGCAGCAGATTAACAAGGGTTCAGTTATTTTACAAGGGAGAACAATGGTTCCTCTGACCACTTTTGATTCATTCCATCCCTGGTTTCCATGGAGCATCATAAGAGGATCTACGTGAGTGTCAATAGAGTGGCCGGAGAGAAGAGGCCCAGAGCAAACAAGGAAGGAAGCATCCGTCTGGTGAGTCTCCATAGAAAAGAGAACATCACCAGCACTTGGGATCCAGTTCCTATGTGGGTGGGCTGCTCTGCCAGGGGAACGATGATGTGTAGAGTGGATAACACAGTCCCCACTCAGCACTCTCATTCTTCCCTCCTCAGGATATCTCTCCCCTCAATTCTTTTACCTTTTCAGGTGTATTCCTGTCTCAATCCTTCCCCATTTATTGTGGCTAGTTGGAAATGCAATGTAGGTAATCATATGTGCCTGCTGAGCTGCCTCTCAGGAGAAAACAGTTAAAGAATTTTCTTGGATTGGCCCTGGAAGTCGGGGATACTGTGCCAGACATCTGTTCCTTTATGGCTATCCAGAATCTCATCCTCCTCCTTTTGACAATTCCACCATCCCTTCTTCTTTCTACCAGGATGACTCACCCTGGCTCAGGAGTAGGACATGTGATTTAGGTTTAAGCCCATCAAGGCATTGCATTTCCTTGGACTCCAATGATTGGCTTATTGATAATCATGTGACTTAATTAGAGCCAATTAGAGGCGCAATGAGAATTTTGCTGGGAATTCTGGGAAGGAGACTCTCACTAGATCCTTGCTTGACTTGAGAGGTATGAGGTTGGAGCAGCTGTAGCCACCCTCGTCTATTGAGGGACGCTGGTTTCAGAACACAGGCAAGTCAGGACCAGAACAAGCGAGAGGCTGGATCTTGAGGACAGTGCTTGAGCCCTCGAATCAATCAATGTCTGAAGTAAGTACTGATTTCAGACACTCAGTACATGATTCAGTAACATATCTTTGAGCACTATCTTAGGTTGGATTTTCCACTACTCGCAACCAAAATAGTTGTCCATTTCCCACTAGGGAAAGTTAAGCAGAAGCTCCAAGAACAAGAGCCACCAGGAGGGGGGCAGTTCACAGCCATTATAGCAGGAGCGGGCCTCGGGAAACAGAGCTCTCCAACACCAAATGGGGAAGGAAGGAGTTTATTATTATTATTATGGCCTGGAGCCGGGTGATGGTTCCAAACAAAGGAAGGTTCCCCCTTTATATAGGCTTGCACTCTAGATATTACACTTCAAAGAATCTTAGGTTTACAGTCTTAGAAGTCAGGAGTGAAAGGGCTTTGGATTTACAGCTTTAGGACTTACATGTGAAAAGGTTTCTGGGTTTACAGCTTTAGAAATTACATATGAAAGGGTTTCGGGTTTACAATTTTAGGAATCACATGTGAAAAGGGTTTTGGGTTTGATCTTGTCTTAAGTAAAACGGTGTCTTCCAGAGAGTTTCCCCCATACCAAGCGTGTTACTTACAGCAAGGTAAATTCACGAGGCGCCAATTGGCCAGTCTTTTCTTCTATTGAAATGCATTGTGGAAGTTGAGGGAGAAGTTGACCCCAGATGTCTGGGTCTCCTTCCTCATCATCAGCCAGGAAATCTATTCTCAACTGAGGCTGTTGTCCCATTAAGTTTATAATGAAAAGGCAGAATTTGCAATATATGCTTTTAGAGCCATTAGCTTTTCCATTCCTGTCAATCAAAAAACCTGACATTTTTATGGGCAGTGGGGAATTTGTCAGGTTTATTACTCATATGATGTTAGTGTCCCTTAAAGTGAACACAGACATGGGTTGATTCCTCAATAAAAGTCATCCACATCCATTTTTGGTCACCATGCCTTTTAAATGCTTATGTTACCTCAATTACACCATCTTTTTAGCTAACGGAGGGACCATGAAGACATTTGGCCAGGGAACTCTGAAACACCTGAATCCTGCCTTTGGCTGGCCAGCCCCATTTGTCAGCTGTGCCTTCACAGGATCAGTAAGTAACACTTTATTTTTAGAGCTTTGGCGAAAAACCGTAATGCAAATTTGAGCAAGAGTGGATCTCATGCCTCTTGCCTGTTGTGGTTCAAGTGCAAATTCTCAGGAATTACCTGTTCGACCATTCTAGTTCCATGTCCTCTGCCTCTGGCGGATGCGTATTGGCTCAGGTTTTTTGCGGTTTGGTTTTGATTCTTGGTTTTCAGCTATCTCAGAGAAGAAAGGGAAAGCATTTTGTTACCTTTGCCCAGAATACTTGCCGAATGGTGGCTGCCCAAGTCCTTTCAAACTGAGTGAAAACCTATTCTCAACTGAGGCTATTGAACCTGCTTCCAGGTGGGAGGAGGAATGTGTTTCCAAGGAGAGAAAAAGTGAATAAGTGGGGAGAAGGGAAAAAGAGGAACTAGAGCTACCCTGTTATTCTGGCTACAAGGATAAAGAGAGGAAAAGAGAGGCTATACCTGTGTTATGTGTGCTGTACATCACCTTATTTCTGTTGAAAGTTCCACCTCTAGAAAATACAGGCCACCCGCAGAATCTAATCAATACTCTCAGAGCGGAACAAGGCAAGAATTAAAAGGAGAAGCAAGAGAATGTTTGAAACCTGGTTCTTAATAGTGGGCATTATAAGGCGATGCCAGCTGCGACAGCAAATCAGCTCTAAAATTTCAGCAGCCTACCCCAATAAACGTTCATTTCCTGTTCGCATAACAATCCAAAGTGGGTATTTCTTCCAGGCAGTCTGTTTTCCTCCACTCAGTGGTTTAAGAACCAATGTTTCTCCAATCTTAAGGCTCCACCTTACACCAGTGATTTTCAATTTGAACTCAATTTTGTAATTACCTGAGGACTTTTATGCTAATACATGAGCCCCATCCCCAGGATATTCTGATTTTACTGATTTGAGTTGCAGCTTTGGCATCAACATGTTTAAAACACCTCAAGGGGTGTCTAAAGTATAGCCAGTATTAGACGAAGGTGTTGCCCTAGGGCAGTGGTTCCCAACGTGTGGTGCCCAGACTAGCACATCCATAACATCTGGGAAGTTGTAAGACTTACAAATTAACAGGTCCCTGAGCTACTGAAGAAAAACTCTGGGGATAGAGCCCAGCAATCTTGTGTTTTAACAGCCTTCCAGTTGATTCTGAGGCATATTCAAGTTTTGTTTTGTTTTCGAGATAGAATCTTGCTCTGTCACCCAGGCTGGAGTTCCGTGGTGCAATCAGGGCTCACTATAGCCCTGACCTCAAGTGATCCTCTTGCCTCAGCCTCCTGAGTAGCTGGGACCACAGGCGCACACCACCATGCCTTGCTAATTTTTCTTTTTTTGGTAGAGATGAGGTTCTCACTATGTTGCCCAGGCTCGTCTTGAATTCCTGGCCTCAAAAAATTCTCCCACCTTGGCCTCCCAAAGTGCTGGGATTACAGGCACTAGCTACCATGTGTAGTTGGCAAAGTTCTTTGCAACCAGGTGGAGGAGAAAAGAGGATGCATGAAGGAGCATACCTGTTTTTTAACTACCTTGGACTAGAAATGACCACCTAGTTGCACCTAGATTCAGAGGACTAGGAAATGCGACCCTGGCTGGGCAGCCTGTTTCTGCAATGATCATATACTCTTTACACGGACTCTGAATTCCACACTGAATCAAGATTGAAGGAAAAGGAAAAACAAGTTAAATTCTAGGTGTAATATAGATGATTAGGGCTCTTAGGCCCTAGGAGTTCAAGACAAAACAAAAATCTGTAAAAAGACATGCAGATTACTTGTGTTGATGTAGGATAGATGAGGTTCATTCAGAGAAATTAACACATAAAAATTGCACAAATTTATAAGCAATATTCCATGCCTTATAATGTTAGTTTTTCATCAAAGTGTTATAACCTCTGGAGTCCTCACTCTGACTAACTCTCCTAGATGCACCTCCTCCCCACTTCCTTCCCGGCAACAGCTCAACAGCAACTCCGAGGCAAATATAGAAGATTATGCATCTGTAGGGACATGACCATTTCAGAAGTTAATCTGTAAGAAATTTGTCTACTTGAGACCCTTGCTATGTGATGATGGAGATAACAGAGGCCTTAAAATTTGGCAGTTTGAGGCTGGGCATAGTGGTTCACACCTGTAATCCCAGCAGGCGTGATTTGGGAGGCCGAGGTGGGTGGATCACGAGGTCAAGAGATCAAGGCCATCCTGGCCAACATGATGAAACCCCATCTCTACTAAAAATACAAAAATTAGCTGGGCGTAGTGGTGGGCAACTGTGTTCCCAGCAACTTGGGAGGCTGAGGCAGGAGAATCACTTGAACCAGGGAGGCAGAGGTTGCAGTGAGCTGAGATTGTGCCACTGTACTCCAGCCTGGCACCAAAGTGAGACTCCTTCTAAAAAAAAAAAAAAACAAAAGAATTGAGCAGTTTGATATGTCCTGGCTTTGCCATTCCTTTCCTATGTGACTAAGGGTTAGATACTTAGCCCTCTGAGCCTCATTTTCCTCTTCATTAAAAGAGATAAAAGTCCTGGCTTCTAAATTATTAGGACAACTACATATGATAAAATGGGTAAAGTGCTTAAAAAATGTCAATGTTTCTAATCCCCTTTTATTTTCCTGCACTCAGGGTGGGAATAAATTTATAGAACACATGCAGATGAATAAGCCAGATTCTGGCCTCCATTCCAGGAGAATGCCATTTGGGTGAATTTTGGCTGCAGTGTACAGACATAAATAATTTGGGTCATTCTTATCATACCCAACAGACCACATGCAGGAGATGCATTCAGGATGCTTTGATCTCATCTGAGGGGTGACTAAGTACAACCCATTCTTAATAAAGCTATTTATAGTGAGAAGCAATTTGGGTCAGGCCTGCCTTTCCAGTCTGCCTCATTGGCAAAGCAGTAGGCCCCTGACTTCTGTCTGTTATGTGTTACTTGTGGTTTCTGTCTGCTCTGACTTTGGGGGTGTGTTGCATTTAGACTAGATGCCAAGGAGATAACATGCTCCAGAGAGCTAAGGAACAGCCTGAATGCCTGGGGAGTTTAGACTGTGACAGTTCAGAAAGTGACTCAATTAGCCAGTGGTTCAGAGCAATGAGAGCCCATGAACGTTTCATCCATTTGAGAGTAGAGACCACTCTGTCCGCTTGAACACTTAGACTATACACCAGTCCCTTGAAAGGTAAAGGCTGGGGCCAGGCGCAATAGCTCACACCTGTAATCCCAGCACTTTGGGAGGCCGAGGCAGCTGGATTACTCTGAGCTCAGGAGTTTAACACCAGCCTGGGCAACACGGAGAAATCCCATCTCTACTAAAAATATAAAATATTAGCCGAATGTGGCAGCATGTGCCTGTAATCCCAGCTACTAAGGAGGCTGAGGCAGGAGAATCTCTTGAGCCTGGGAGGTGGAAGTTGCAGTGAGTGTGCAGAGACAGCACCACTGCACACTCCAGCCTGGGCAACAGAGTGAGACTCTGGTAAGGGAAGAAAGGCAGGAAGTTAGTTAGTTACAGGCTAATTCCAGCTCCATGATTCTTTATGAGGGTCAAGTGGCCAGGGAGGATCTGGTAAGGGAATGAGACCAGGCGGTTACACCAATTTTGTGCGTCAAAAAAAAAAAAAATTCTCAAATATTTTAGATTCTGGATTTCAGTCAGCTCAGAACAATAATACAACAATGACAACAGTAATAAGCAGTAGTGAAAAGCACTTATGGGCTGGGTGTAGTGGCTCACACCTGTAATCCCAAGCACTTTGGAGGCTGAGGCAGGTGATCACTGGAGGTCAGGAATTTGAGGCCAGCCTGGCCAACATGGTGAAACCCCATGTCTAGTATAAATACAAATATTAGCTGGGTGTGGTGGCATGTGCCTGTATTCTCAGCTACTCAAGAGGCTGAAGTGTGAGAATCACTAGATCCCTGAAGGCGGAGGCTTCAGTGACCCAAGACGGTGCCACTGCACTGCAGCCTGTGAGACAGAGGAAGACCCCATCTCTAAAAGCAAAAAAAAAGGAAGAAAAGTACTTATAAATACATGCGTAAATGCTTTCTAATTTACAGAACATTTTCATATAGTGTAAGAAGGCTGATCCTTTCAATTTCCTGGGAGCACCATACTTGGTTAGAGATCATTTGGTGGCATGAAATTCAAACCCACAGCAAGGTAACAGTTGTATGTGTTAGAGTCAGATTATACCAGTCCACCTTTCTAAGTCATATAGTCCTGTATCTAAGTGGTGGTTTTCTCCCTAGTCTTGATTGGAGCTAGGGTTTGGTAGTCAATTCTTGCTGCCAAGTTTGCGACATGGCTAGGATTGTGTGAGTTCTGTGGAATCCACATGAAAGGTAATTTCTATTCCCCCTCCTGTAGCCTGCCCTTAAATTTACAAGCACATGTTCATAACATGGAGTCTCTGGATATTGTGACAAAATTGTCACATATCATTAACACAGTTCAATTCCGCAACTTGTGATTGGATCATTTGATTTCATTGCAAACTTTTTTTTTGGCAACTGCATCAGTATCTTCCCAAAATGTATTAGAGTTGCCATTGACAGATGGTTTGATATGGGTCCAGGGAGGCTGTTGACAGATATCTTAAGATGGCTCTTACTACATTGACATTGACATATCTGAAGAAAGTCCAATGGGAAATGTCTTCATAGGCCTGGAGGTTGACAGAACAAGATGGAAACCCTTCGAGAAAATTGCCAATAAAGACTGAAAATAGGCATAGCTTTCCCGAGGTAATTTGGCAATATGTATCGAGCCTTAGAAATTCATACCTTTTGACCCTGTATTCGTCTTTTCAAGTTTTAGCTGCTGCTCAGGCATGTGTGCAAAGATTTATGTACAGAGACTTTCATTGCAGCACTAGACATACAATGGTGAAGAACTGGAAATCACCTAAAGTCCTACAATGTGGGGCAGTTTAAATACACAAGTTATATCTGTGCTTACTATGATTTTAAAAATCAGAATAAAGAACTCTAGGGTGGTCTCAGTTTTGTAAAAGGAAAGAAAGACTGAAAGGAAATATTTTCCTTTTTTTCTTTTTTATGAGACAGAGTTTCAGTCTTGTTGCTCAGACTGGAGTGCAGTGGCATGATCTCAGCTCACCGCAACATCTGCCTCCCGGGTTCAAGCGATTCTCCTGCCTCAGCCACCTGAGTCGCTGGGATTACAGGCATGCTCCGTCACGCCTGGCTAATTTTGTATTTTTTTTTTTTGAAACGGAGTTTCGCTCTTGTTACCCAGGTTGGAGTGCAATGGCGCGATCTCGGCTCACTGCAACCTCCGCCTACTGGGTTCAGGCAATTCTCCTGCCTCAGCCTCCTGAGTAGCTGGGACTACAGGCACGCGCCACCATGCCCAGCTAATTTTTTGTATTTTTAGTAGAGACAGGGTTTCTCCATGTTGGTCAGGCTGGTCTTGAACTCCCAACCTCAGGTGATCTGCCGGCCTCAGACTCCCAAAGTGCTGGGATTACAGGAGTGAGTCACAGCGTCCCCAAGGAAACATTTTCTGAATGTTAGTAGTGACAATCTCTGCGTGATAATATCACAAGTACTTTTTCATTTCACTTTTTGTATTTCCAGTGAACTTCATGTGAGGGTGTTACTTTCATGTCAGAAAAACAAGGCTATTTTAAATTTATGTAAACAAGAATTTATGAAAAATTTTAAATAGAGAAAAGGATCAGCTATAATCTATACAGCTGTTTTCATTGTTATATTTTAGGCTTTCCCTAAGGACATGAAAATTTTTTATATAGTCAGAGAATACCTATTGTTTCGTGTTCTGTCCTTTACCATCTAAGTAAAAATAATATACACAAAAAATATGATGAACCTGGAAAATTGTGTGCATATATATACACATTATAATATAAATATAAGAATTTAATTGAAATTTGATAATTAACATATGTAGGTAACTCTCCTAATCTGCTCTCCACAACAGTTTAACTTCTCCTTTTTCTATAACTGAAATACTACTATACCCTTAAAATCAGGGATCTAGAACTAACTGCCTGAATTCAACTAATTTAGCAATTTTTAAAATATACAAAATATTCTTTAAGAACATAGAATTTAAACCTAATCCACTGGAGAGAAAGAATAATGGGTTTAAAAGAACCCAGTGGGTGAAAAACCTATTAAGCCATGGGAAGCAGCAACAGTAGTGAAAGTATTTCTGAGATAGATGCAAACATGAAATTGAAGATGACAGTACAACATAAGAGCCTGTGGCTAAGGCTTGACTCGATGTCCATAATGACAGTGACCTCAGGAAATGTAGAAGAGTAAACAATGCAGAACCTGCAGTTGTATTTTAATAAGGTCTGCCTCATACAATTCCTGTCAAAATACCACTTACATCCAAATTATTTAAGTACTTCCGTGAAATTGCACAGGAAATACGGTATGCAATTACTTGCCAAGGTCAAGAAAACTCATAATCTTGACGAGGGGGAAAGAAGAATAATTGTGCCTCCATTTAGACCAGTAATTCTGAACGGGGGCAATTTTGCCTTTCAAGGAAACTTTGGCAACGTCTGGAGACCTTGTTGGTTGTCACAACTGAGGAAGTGAGGGGAGTGCTTCTGGCATCTAGCAGGAACATTCTACTGTGTGCACAACAGCCTCTGTGGTGGTTAACATCCAGCTTCACTGTGATTGGATTGAAGGATGCAAAGTATTGTTCCTGGGTGTGTCTGTGAGAGTGTTGACAAAGGAGATTAACATTTGAGTTGGTGGACTGGGAAAGGCAGACTCACCCTCAATCTGTGTGGGCACCATCTAATCAGCTGCCATCATGGCCAGAATAAAAGCAGGCAGAAGAATGTGAAAAGACTACACCAGCTGAGTCTCCCAGCCTACATCTTTCTCATGTGCTGGATGCTTCCTTCCCTCGAACATCAGACTCCAAGCTTGGGGACTATTGGACCTTTGACCACCAGCTGAAGCCTGCACTCTCAGCTTCCCTACTTTTGAGGTTTTGGAAGTCAGACTGGCTTCCTTGCTCCTCAGCTTACAGCTGGCCTATTGTGAGACCTCATCTTGTGATCGTGTAAGTCAGTACCCCTTAATAAACTCCCTTTGTATATACACCTTGCTATTAGCTCTGTCCCTCTAGAGAACCTAGTCAGTAGTACCAAGGATGAGGAACCTTGGTCTAGACAGTGACATGACCTGTAAAGAAATAACCGAATGTACAACCCCTGCCATTCTGCTCTCTGGCTGGGGTAGTGAAGGTAGGATGTGGCTAGGGGAACTCACTTTTCCAAGCCTCCCGGTACTAGACCCGAGACCAGGTGGAAGATGTTGGCTCCCAACTCCTGATGGCCAACACCTTCCTCATCTCTTTCATAAAGACAAAAAATTCCAATGTCATAACATCTTGATTTCATTGGAATTTGTATAGGCAAAACTCCTGGTTTAGCAGACTCTTTTCCTCTTTCTTTATAGAAGTAGAAAGGAACAAAATACCAGAAGGAAAAGGCTCACTTCAAGAATTTCAAAAAACATGTCCTAGGGTCGAGTGCGAATTCTACCCAATCTCCTGTTTCCTTTTGTTTTGCTTTTTCTGGACAACGGGAATTGGGGTCCAGAATATTTATCCTGACCCTCAACTATCAGGTAAACATTAAAAAGTAAACTGCTTTTTAAGGCAGGAAACTCAACTCACGCCTTTCAGGGATCTTCAATGGCAAGGGTTGAAGTGAAAAGGATTTTCTACTTAACTCTGAGATAACCTGGAATCTCCCATTCTCTGGGCATTTTGGCTAATTGGAGTTTTCCTGTAGTCTGCATTCTTTAAGATATTCTTGACATTGGCAAGGTTTACAGGAAGGGCTACTGACAGCTTGAAACACTCAGATCCAAATTTCCCTTTCTGCATTTCATTCCCATAATGTTGGAATGTATTACAAACAAACGGGTAACATTTCTTTGTAATATAACAATTCAACTGGCTGTGTGTGTGTGTGTGTCTGTGTGTGTGTGTGTGTGTGTGTGTGTGTGTTTAATGTAAAAACATAGAAAACATTCAATGGGTAGAGAAGAGTTAACTGTCCTAAAGAACAGCAGTAGAAGATAAAAATGGTGGTTTTGACTTGCAGCCTGTTTCAGATGGACAGCTCCGCATGGCTGTGTCTGTTTTGGAAAGTTTGACTTAAAACATTTGCATGATTGTTTTGCTAGGAATGAAACACATTAAGGTAAATGCTTTTGCTTGAATCTCCCTAATCTCATTGTGACAGGTTTGTATCCAGCCTGGTTACAGCCAGGACTAACTCTTCTCTGACATTCTTGCTAATTGGCAGCAGCAGACAGTGTGTGAGATGGAATATGTGAAAGATGGAGAAAGACAAAAATAAAACCAAACTCTAAAACTTCAGCCATCTTTAGTCAAGAAAAATCAGCAGCTTGAGAATGTACACCTACTGAGACAGTGAGAAGGGCTGACTGCAAAGTGTTTCTGTGTCTAAGTATCTTGTGCCCCTCATTTAATTTTCCCTGGCTTTTGTTTCTTCTCTAAAGTGTTAAAAAATGTTATCCTCTGTTTTTTACTAGAGATAGAAATGCTTAATTTAGAAATTTTAAAAATGCATAAATACCCTTAATAGATCTGGTGCTAGAAGATCATTCTCCCTGTCTGTCTTTCCCTGATGATAGAGAATATCCTGTAGTGTGAGAATAAAAATGGCCAGAGTCAGATGTCATTTAACCAGAGTCTACCTGACAGGATGGTTACGGCACTGTTTTTCTCCTGTTTACACAATGTGGAATAGTGAAAACATCATTAACTTTGATTCTTCTGAGACCTGGGTTTAAAATCTTCTATGGCTTTCTAGGGGTGTGACCTTAACAATATCAATGTGCTGCTCTGAGACTCGGCTTTCTCACTGGTAAAATGGTTCTGTTATACACACACACACACACACATACACACACACACACACACACTTTTTTAAATTGTACTTTAGGTTCTGGGGTATATGTGCAGATCATGTAGGATTGTTGCATAGGTACATACATGGCAAGGTGGTTTGCTGCCCCCATCCCCCCATCACCTATACCTGACATTTTTCCTCACATTATCCCTCTTCACCCTCCCTACCCCCTGCTATCCCTCCCCTAGCTCCCCCAGTGTGTGATGCTCCCTTCCCTGTGTCCACATATTCTCATTGTTCAACACCCACCTATGAGTGAGAACATGAAGACTCATACATTTTTTTGAGATGGAGTCTCACTCTTTTCCCCAGGCTGGAATGCAGGGGCAAGATCTCAGCTCACTGCAAACTCTACCTCCCAGGTTCAGTTCAAGCGATTCTCCTGCCTCAGCCTCCTGAGTAGCTGAGATGATAAGGTCCCCACCACCATGCCCAGATAATTTTTTATTTTTTTATTATTTTTTATTTGACCATATTGGCCAGGCTGGTCTCGAACTCTTGATCTCAAGCGATCCACCCGCCTCAGTCTCCCAAAGTGCTGGGATTCAGGCGTGAGCCAGTGTACATAGCCTGGTTTTGTAATGACTAGTAGGTAGTGTGTGGTAAGGGTTAAAGTAAACAATATATGCAAAGCAAATTGTTGGAACTCAATAGATATTAGTCCCATTCCCTGCCCCTCTAAGATATAACACAACACAACACCTCCCAATCACATAATACACAGTCATTTATTGTTGCTACCGTTGAGTGATTTGTTGAATACTTTTTGAAAAAAGAGTAACAAGTATTAGAAACCAAACCAATAGTAAAGATTTAAATCAAACAAAGGCAACCTCTGTAGCAAAGTCTGGGGTGAATTTATGACAGGTATGACTCATTGTCTTCAGTTTTCTATGCACAAAGGAAATGAGAACTGGCAGTTCTTCAGGATGACCCTTGCATTCTGCAAGGTCCTCAATCATCTCTGCAAAGGGACATTGTGTTCCTTTTCGGTTAGGGCTCTTTGGTTGCAAGTAACATAAGCTGCCTCAAGCTGGCTTGCATATGGATTTGGAGGGGTGTGTGTGCGCGCACATACACAAGCCCACGTGCCTGTGTGTGGTGAAGGGGTATTTCAAAGTGTCTTATGGAGCCAAAACTTACAGAAACTTCTCACTGTGTATCTTTTTCATTTTTACTTTCTTTTACACTGGCTTTTGCTTCATGTCCCAAATGACAGAAAGACTGCTGCCCCACAATTCTAGAGGTTATGTTGTAGACCCAAGCACATGAAGAGACTGATGCAACCGGAACTGTCCCCATTTGAAATTCTCAGAGAAAGAAGCTGACTGGCTCAGCTAAGGTCTGCTGTACACCTCAGCTCCAATCATCTATGGCTAGAAAGACAGCATTGTACAAACACCGCTGAGGAGGCTTACTCCTAAGATCCTGAGGATGGAAATAAAGGAGGAGTTTCAAAGGGTGGGGAAAGGCAAGTGTCATTAGATATGACATGCCAAAGGTGTCACTCTAGTTTAAATAGCAGGGGGGAAAATGAACTAATGTGTTTTAGAATAATTTTCAGCAGCCGGAGTCACAAAAACCAAAAGGTTTTGACTCAGCATAGTGGCTCCTACCTGTAATTGCAACACTTTGGAAGGCCGAGGTGGGAGAATCGCTTGAGCCCAGGTGTTTGAGACCAGCCTGGGCAACATAATGAGATCCCGTCTCTACAAAAATAAAAATAAAAACAAATTAGCCAGGCATGGTGGTGCATGCCTGAAGTCCCAGCTACTCAGGAGGCTGAGGCAGGAGGATCTCCTGAGCCCAGGAGTTGGAAGTTGCAGTGAGCTATTATTGCCCCACTAAACCCCAATCTGGGCAGCAGAACAACATTCTGCCTCTTAAAATAGGAAAGTAAATAAAAAGATTTTTTAAATACATACCATAGTTAAGCCAAAAAATTCAATTAGACCAAACTTATTTTACCCTGCATCTCAATTGTAGCAGACACAGATGCTTGCCTACCTAACAGCCTATATTCTCTTTCCTTCTAAGTTGACAGGACTGCACATTTATTTGGGTGTCTGCTCCACCATCTTATCAGTCGTAGAAAGATAACCTTCATCCCTGTGTTTAGATGTAAATTAGCCTAATAGGTTAATAGATTATAATCTATTAGATTGATCTAATAGAATGTGATCTAATGGATTGTGATCACAGTCTAATAGATTGTGATCCTATTGGATGTCTTCTGATTAGATTAGACATAGGCAAGGGATACAATTCTAGCCACTAAAACCCAATAGACAGTCTGCTGATAGGCCTTTTGCAAAGATTTTTTTTTTTTTTTTTTAATTCTCAGTGATGAAAAACTCATAGGAACACTCCTTTAGATACTTTTAGATCTAGCTGGGATGCGTGGAACTGTGGCAGCCATCTTATGCCCATGAGGGGACCTAGCATGAGAATGGAAGAACCGAAAGATCGAAAGAACTTGGGGTCCTTGATGACATCACTGAGTCACTGGATTAACCCACCTTGGACTACTTTACTTCTGAGATTCTTGTTATTTGATAAAAGAAGTGTTCTTATAGTTTAAGCCAGTTGAATTCATTTTTAATTTTTAGTTACTTGAATCCCCAAACATGCTAAATGATATACCTCCAAATTAATACAAATCACAAACCACAAATAAGACATGCTTTAATGAGAGCTGACTTGATAGCATGGAGAACAATTCTGCAAATTCGTAGGAGAAGCTGTCCCTTAGGCAACATTGGTATTGGTAGCCAAGAGATCATAAATCATTTCGAATGCTCCCAGAGGCTTATCAATATACAGCATCTTGCAAGCACAGCAACATTATTTTTTTATATTTATAAAAAAAGCACCTCAAAGGAATTATCTGTTTAAAGTAGCTTTTTTTATACTTCAAAATCCTTTGCTCCTTTAGACAGAGAGTTGGACAAGTTTAAAGTGGTTTTATTGTGCGTTTCGCTTGCTCGAGTTTGAGAGGCTGTGTTTTCATGACAAGTCTGTCCCAGCACTGGGTGCCTGGGATGCTTTGATGTGGGCTATGTTTGGACAGCCTAATACTTGGGGGAAAATATGCTGAAATCGAACAAGATTTCTTTCTGCCCAGCTGTTCTCCAAAGGCTCAGACATTTTTAGCATTGAGCAAAGGAGGTTGTATTTGTTTTGACATTCCTTGCAAGGAGAACAATGGTTTATTATCCCAGCACTTTACTAACAAATAAGACTGCCTCCAGCAGAGATAAAATATGGGTCTTGACTTGATTGCATTTCATGTCCGAGGGAATTATCTTCTATTCATTCTGACGCCCTTTCATTATGCAGTGTATCTTTTTGCTCTTTATCCTCACCCCGCAGAGTAACCCCTGGCTTTCACTCTGAGAAGGCAGCTTCCTGAAATCACCATGGGCATGGCAGTTTGATTATCTTATAAAACATATACTGTATTTTCACTTCTCCAATTTGATTTCTTTGAATTTTTGTTTGTTTGCTTTTAGTTTTCCAGATGTGTGGTTACTTTCTTCTCTAAATTTTCTGTCTGCTACCTTTTGGTATTTGCTTATGTTGCTGCTACTGTTTTAGCATACAGAAGTCTTGAATATTACATCATACCCAAAGTTAAGAGGGCTATCCGGATGCTTTTCTTTGCCTATATGGAGAAGTGTGTTACACAGAATGATGTTTTCTTCAAAACAAAAGGAATTTTTAATATTTTCATGAAAACACTTCTATTTCTCTCCCTATTCTTTGCCTTCCAAAAGATTTTAAAAACTAAACCTTTTTGTAAGTATCACGTATGCAGATGTGTGTACAGTTCAATGTATTGTCACAAAGTGAGCACAGCTCTGTAACTATTGTCCCCTCATGTCCCCCCCCCCCCCCCCCTCCCTCCCTGCCCCCCCCCAAGGGAACCACTATTCTGACTTCTATCATTAGCATAAATTTTTCCTCTCTTTCTTGACATTGCAGGTGTATGATTCAATGGTATTGCCATGGATCGTGGTAGTTTCTTCATTTTTACTGCTGCATACTATTGCATTGGATGACTACACTACAATTTATGTTGAAGGGCATTTGATTTGCAAATTTGGGACTCTTACAAATAGTACTGCTAACACATTTTTGTATGTGTCTTTGGTGAATATATGTCCATGTTTTTCTTAGTTATATGTACCTAGAGGCAGAATTAATGGGGGATAGGGTATGCAAATATTCACTGTTGGTAGGTTGTCCCAATTTATATTTCTGCCAAGAAGGTATTGAAAGTCCTGTATCAGTTCTAATTTTGCCAGCACTTGGTATTATTGACCTTTTGATGATAGCAATTCTGTTAAGTGTGTGGCAGCATCTTGTGGTCTTATTTTGCATATTCCAGATGAATAATAAGGTTGCATACCTTTTATGTTTATTGTCATTTGGAGATCCTCTTCTATGAAGTGCTTAGAACAATTTTCATAATTTTTCTGTTGAGTGTTATATATATTTCTTATTAATATTTAAGACTTCTTTATATATTATGGAAATGAGTTCTTTGTATATATGTATTGCATATATATGTATTGCAAATACTGTCTCCCACTCTGTGGATTGCCTTTTTACATTCCCACCAAATCTTTTAATAAACAGAAGTTGTTAATTTTTTAAAAACTTTTTATGATAAAATCATTTTAGACTTAGAAAAATAATAGAGTACTTGTATACTTTTCATGTAGTCTTCCCTAATAGTAACATATTACTTAACCAGAGTACAAAAAATTAATACTACCACAATACAATTTACGAATCTACAGACCTTAATCCCCATTTTGTCAACTGTCCACTAATGCTCTTTTTGCAGTTCAGGATCCAGCCTAGGATTCCTACATTGCCTAAAATTGTCATGTATTGACCAACTTACCACCTATGCAACTTATGACCATTCGACTTTACGACCACAATCGCTAGCCATGAGTGCTCTGCATCTGGCAGCGCAAACATTGCCCAGCTGGGCGTACGACAGTGCAGGCCAGCTTCTGGCAGCACTACCATCTCCGTGTGCATATAGCCTACTCAACTTACGACCAAATCGTGTTACGACCGGGCTGTCGGAACCAATTGTGGTCGTAAGTCAAGCATTAGCTGTACTTGGTCTCTTGCAATCTGGGGCAATTCCCCAGTCTTTGTCTTTTATGACCTCAACACTTTTGGAGAGGTATTTTGTAGAGTTTTCCTCAATTTGGGATTCTCTAATGTTTTCTCATAATCAACAACACTATTCCAATAATTAGTAACTATAAACATGGCCTATCTAAGAAGTTTTTGTTTACTTTGTCTTTTTTTAAGTCAGGTTTTTGAGTATGATTTATATTTACATAGAGTACAATTTACACTTGTTGGTGTATAGTTCTGAATTTTGACAAATATTTCCACTCATGTAACAACTATCATAAATGAAATATAGAACAGTCCCATTAACCCTTTAAAATTCCCTCATGCCCCTTTTTAGTCAACCTCTTCCCCTACTCCAGCCCATGGAAACCACCTATTTCAGGGGTCCACAACTCCTAGGCCATGGTATCAGTCTGTGGCCTGTTATCACCTGGCTGCACAGCAGGCTGTGAGTGGCAAGTGAGTGAGCATTACTATGTGAGCTCTGCCTCCTGTCAGATCAGCAGTGTGATTAGATTCTCACAGGAGCACAAACCCTATTGAGAAGTGCATATATGAGGGATCTAGGTTCTGTGCTCCTTATGAGAATCTAATGCCTGATGATCTGAGATGAAACAGTTTCATCTTGAAACCATCCCCCTCACCCCATCCTGTGGAAAATTTGTCTCCCATGAAACTGGTTCCTGGTGCCAAAAAGTTTAGTGACTGCTGATCTATCTGTTTTTAATCCCTATAGTTTTGTTTTTTCCAGAATTGATATGTAGAGTCATACAGTACAGAGCCTTAAGAGTCTAGCTTATTTTACTTGTAATGATGCATTTGAGACACATTCATTTGGTTGTATCAGTCTGTTCTTTTTCATTGCTTAGTAGTAGTCCATTGTATGGATGTACCACAATTTGGTTCTTTGTTGTTGTTGTTTCAGTGATTGTACTCTGGTTATGTTAATATTGGAGAAAGCTGGGTGAAGAATACGCAGGCACTAACTGGTTTATCCATTCACCAACTGGTGGACATTGAGTTGTTTCCAGTTTTTGGCAAAGTTTGACTTCTATACAAATAAAGCCATTATATAATTTGTATAGAAGTCTTTGTGTGGACACAAGCTTTCATTTATCTTGGGTAAATACTTGGGCATGGAATTGTTGGATCATATGGTTAAGTATATGTTTAACTGTATATATAAGTAATTGCCAAACTGTTTTTCTTTTTTTTTTTGAGACGGAGTTTCGCTCTTGTTACCCAGGCTGGAGTGCAATGGCGCGATCTCGGCTCACCGCAACCGCCGCCTCCTGGGTTCAGGCAATTCTCCTGCCTCAGCCTCCTGAGTAGCTGGGATTACAGGCACGCACCACCATGCCCAACTAATTTTTTGTATTTTTAGTAGAGACGGGGTTTTGCCATGTTGACCAGGATGGTCTCGATCTCTTGACCTCGTGATCCACCCGCCTCGGCCTCCCAAAGTGCTGGGATTACAGGCTTGAGCCACCACGCCCGGCGACCAAACTGTTTTTCAAAGTGGCTGTACCATTTTGAATTCTTATATGGGAGTTCTAGTTGCTCCATATCTTTGATAGCACTTGATATTGTCAGTTTTTCTCATGATTAGATTGAGGCTATGCTTTTTTTTTTTTTTCAAGAATACCATTGACATTTTGCTTTTCTCAGTGCATCATATCAGAAGGTATAGGATGCTGATATTGTTTATGGTTGGGTTAACTTTGATCACTTGATTAAGGTGATATGTGCCAGAATTCACAGTAAATTTAGTTTTTTTTCTACCCCTACCATTTTCAGTGTGACTATGTTAGTCCAGAAGTTGTTAGTTTTGATGTAGTCATAGTTATCCATTCACCAGGAATTGATTTTTTAAAATTACAAACCCTAAGTGTACAACTGGGTACATTTTCACATATTCAACACCCTTGTGTAACCAGCACTTCAGAAGCCCCTCCTTCTTACTTCCAACCACAAACCTACTCTTTATGGCAACCATCATCCAAATTCTAACGCAATAGAATATGGTTACATGCTTTATATAAATAGAATAATATATGTTTTGTGTATCTGCCTTCTTTTGAGCAACATTGTTAGTGACATTCATGTTATTGCATGTAATTATAGTTTATTGTCATTGCTGTTTAGTAGTCCATTGCATCAATACACAAAAATTTACTTTTCAATTTCAACATTGACAAGAATTTGGCTTCCAGTATGAACATGTAAGCTAGTATGACACTATATTGTTAAACGTCTTTTGGGGAATGTATGTATGTATTTTTTGGGGGTATCCTAGGAATAAAATTGTCTGCATCATAGGGTGTGCAAATGTTCAACTTTCATAAATCTGTTCAAATAGTTTACAATGCTATAAGCAATATACAAAAGTTCCAGGTTGTTCCACATCCTAGTCAACACTTAGAATTGTCTACCTTTTAAATTGTACCCATTTTTGTAGATGTGACATTATATTGTAGTTTTAGTTAGCATTTTTCTGAGGTCTAATTAAACTAACCATTTTTCCATACAGTTATTGGCCATTAGGCTAGCTTCTTTGTAAAGCCCATTATTTTGCTCATTTTTCTATTTTTCTTTCTTTCCTTTCCCTCCCTCCCTCCCTCCCTCCCTTCTTTCTTTCCTTTTCTTTTCTTTCTTTCTTTTTTCTTAGCTTTGTCACCCAGGCTGGAGTGCAGTGGCATGATCTCACCTCACTGCAACACCTGCGTCCTGGGTTCAAGTGATTTTCCTCCCTCAGCCTCCTGAGTAGGCGGGACTATAGGCACACACTACCATGCCCAGCTAATTTTTTGTATTTTCAGCAGAAATGGGGTTTCACCATGTTGGCCAGGCCAGTCTTAAACTCCTGATCTCAAGTGATCCACCCACCTCAGCCTCCCAACGTACAAGGATTACAGGCATGAGCTACCATGCCCAGCTCCATTTTTCTATTTTTCTATTGCATGACTGGATTGTATATTTTCTTACTGAATGATGAAAGTTATTTATGCCTTCCAATGAGTCATTTTATTTTTGAATTATGTGTTGTAGATACTTTGTCCCACTTTTTGAATTGCCTTTTCATTCTTTTAATTATGCCTGTAAATGAAAAAAGTTTTAAATTCTAATATAGTCCAATTCATAACGGTTTCCATCATGTTTATCAATTTTAATGCCTTTAAAAATTAACTACTTCAAGATCACAAAGTTGTTCTCCTGTTTATGACTTTTAAGAGACTCATGCTCTACTGACTGAGCTAGCTGGGTGGCTACATTTTTAACTTTCAGAAGATCTATTTTGGTTTACCTTTAAGTTTACATTGCAGCCCTCTAGAGCTGTCTTTTTTTTTATTTAAGGAAATTGTTTATTATTTAAAATATCTTAGAAAAATCATGTAAAAGCATCAATTTTATGACATAATTTTAAAAATTTTTAATTGACAGATAAAATTTTATCTGTTGTATTGTGTACAACATAATTAGAACTGCTTTTTATGTATGATGGAAAGGTAGGGATCAAGATTTTATTTTTTTCCCCTTAAGATTTATAATTGTTCCAGAGCAAGTTATTTTTTAAAAATGTTTTTCCATCTTATCATAAATTAAATGATCATGTATACGTGTTATCAGTTTCTGGACTCGTAGTTTTATGTCTCTGGTCTAGTTGTATACTCTTGTAATAATTCCACAATTGTAAATCTTGCATTCTAATAAGCATTATACCTGATAGTGTCAGTCTTACAGCTCTGTTCTTGAAGATTATTTTGACTGTGTTTAATCCTTTACATTTCCATATGCACTTTAGAATCAGCCTGTTAACACCAGCCAAATGGATATTCTCATACAAAGCTACTGGGTTTTTACTTTAGCTTGCATTGAATCCATATGTCAATTTGGGGGCATTGTCATCTTTATAACATTGTGTTTTCCAATCCATGAAGATGGTATATCCCTCTATTTATTTAGGTTTTCTGTAACTTTTTTTCTCAGTAGTGGAAATTTTCTTTTTTTTTTTTTTTCTAATTGTACTTTAGGTTCTGGGGTACATGTACAGATCATGCAGGATTGTTGCATAGGTACACACATGGCAATGTGGTTTGCTGCCTCCATTCCCCCGTCACCTACATCTGGCATTTCTCCCCGTGTTATCCCTCCCCTACCTCCTCGCTCCTCTGCTGACCTTCCCTTGCCCTCCCTCAACAGACCCCAGTGTGTGATGCTCCCCTCCCTGTGTCCATGTGTTCTCATTGTTCATCACCCACCTATGAATGATAACATGTGGTGTTTGATTTTCTGTCCTTGTGTCAGTTTGCTGAGAATTATGGTTTCCAGGTTCATCCATGTCCCTACAAAGGACACAAAATCATCATTTTTTATGGCTGCATAGTATTCCATGGTGTATATGTGCCACATTTTCCTTGTCCAGTCTGTCGTCAATGGGCATTTGGGTTGGTTCCAGGTCTTTTCTATTGTAAACAGTGCCGCTATTAACATACGTGTGATTGTGTCTTTATAATAGAATGACTTATAATCCTTTGGGTATATACCCAGAAATGGGATTGCTGGGTCAAATGGAATTTCTATTTCTAAGTCCTTGAGGAAGCACCACACTGTCTTCCACAATGGTTGAACTGGTTTACACTCCCACCAACAGTGTAAAAGTGTTCCTATTTCTCAGTAGTGGAGATTTTCTAGTTATCTTTTTGTTATTGATTTCTAGTGTAACTGCACTGTAGGCTAATAACATACTCTGTATGATTTTATTTATCTTAAATATTTTGAGATTTGCTTTGTCCATTCATATTGTCAAGTTTTGGTATAGTTCCATATTCATTCGAATGAAATTTATATTCCTCATTTGTTGGGGCAATGTTCTACAAAAGCATAGTTTATTAATTATGCTGTTCAAATATTCTCTATCCTTCTTTTTGTATACTTCTTCTATTATTTCCTGAGAAATAGATTTATGTATTTCCCCCTTTACTTATGCTAATTTTGTTTTATATTTTGAGGCTATGTACTACATGTTGGAAAATACAGGCCAGGCACAGTGGCTCATGCATGTAATCCTAGCACTTTGCAAGGTTGAGGCAGGCAGATCATTTGAGCCTAAGAGTTCAAGACCACCCTGGGCAACATGTGAAACCCATCTCTACAAAAAAATACAAAAAATATTCAGGCATGGTGGCATATACCTGTAGTCCCAGTTACTTGGGAAACTGAGGTGGAATGATCGCTTGAGCCCAGGAGACAGGCTGCAGTGAGCTGTATTCATGCCACTGCGTTCCAGCCTGGGCAACAGAGCAAGACTCTGTTTCAGTAACAACAACAACAAGAACAACAAATAAAAGAAAAAGAAAAAAAAATTTAGAAGTGTTATATCTTTTTAGTGTATTATTCCTTTTCTCATGATAAGATGTCCTTCTTTATCTTTAGTAATCCTTATTGCATTAAAGTTTACTTTTTCTGGACAAATGTGGTAGCTGACACCTGTAATTCTAGTACTTTGAGAAGCCAAAGCAAGAGAATAGCTTGAGGCCAGGAGTTTGAGACCAGCCTGGGCAATATAGTGAGACCTCATGTCTACAAAAAATAAAAATTAGCCAGGCATGGTGGTGTGCATCTGTAGTCTCAGCTACTTGGGAGGCTGGGGTGGGAGGATGGTTTGAGCCCAGGAAGTCACATTATAGTGAGCCAGTCTTGCCACTGTACTCTAGCCTGTGCAACAGAGCGAGACCTCATCTCAAAAAAAAAAAAGTACTTATTCTGATACACGACTATATTATCCTTGTTTATCCTAAGGATTGTACGATGTATTTTTTCTGATTATTTACAGACAGCCTTTCTATAACCTTATATTTAAGATATATTTATGGTAAGCAGCACATAGTTGAGGATTTTTTAAAAATCCAATTAGACAATTTTTAAAATTTTAATTGTAGCACAGTCCATCTACATTCATAAAATACTGAAATAATAACGTATTTGGGTTTAAATCTATTGTCTGATATAGATATTTTTTCTTCTATGTTATTTTTCCTCTCCTTTGTATTCTTTTGAATTGGTCAAGTATTTTTCCATCATTCCCATTTCCCCCTTCTACTGGTCTATTAGGTATATATTCTTTTACCTCCTTTATGAGTGATCACCTTAGAAATTACACCATGCTTTCCTGATTTATAATAGCTTAGTATAAATTAGTACTTTTACTACTTCATGGAAAATGCAAGAACTTTAGAATACTTTAGCTCCACTTATCTCCCTCCATCCAGGTGGGTTTTGGAAGATGGTTATGAAGATAAACTAATAGTCTGCCAGCTAAGAAGACATTCTAGGTACTGAAAACAGCAAGTCTGTGTGTGATGATCTCCTCTGCCCTCTCCAACACATTCTCTCCTTTTCCTGTGAGGCTGACGCCTTGGATAACGGCATCACCAAGGTTGCTTTGCCCTCTCCCTTTCTGTTTTGTAACTAGTGGGAGGGATTGGCAAGAGACTGCAGGATTAAAGCAGTTGGAATACTTATTCTCTCCTTCCCCATCATCCCTGCAAGTCTGCCATGGTTCTGACTACAGCTGCATCCTCCTACAGTTCCAGTCTCTGTCATATGACCCCTCTTTCAAGATCTGACTCCTGCAAGAGTCTGGTCTGGAAGAAGTTGCAGTAATATTCCACATCCACTAGCTGTCCAATACACAGATAATAAAACTTACACCCTCATTGTGGTCTACAAGATGTTAGCTGATTTGGCCTCTGTCTGCTAATCTGACCTTGGCTGTACTTTGTCACTCATTTACTGCTTCTTTGTCAAATAGTCCTCTTTCCCCCTGTTCAGAAAACATGTCAAGCACCCTCCAGCCTCTGTGCTTTTGCAATTGCTGTTCCCCTTCTTGGGCACATTTTCCTTCTCATCATCCAAGTTTCGTCTCAACAATCACATTCTTAGAGAAGGGTTTAACAGCTGCTGTCCATTTTCTGTTTCTCACACATGACTGGAAGTTTTCCCCCATAGGACTTATTGCTGTCTGGAGAATTTTATTTATTTGTTGACTTCTGTATTATCTGCTTCCCTCCTGTGCAATGTAGAGTTTACCAGAGGGAAATTTTGTCTGTCTTATTCACCAGTGTATTTTTAAATATACCTAAAAGAAACATAATAGACACTCGATCATTCATTCTTGAATGAATGAATGAACTTATCTTTCTGTCTGGCTCCCAAATATCCCCCCTCCTCATATATACAGTCAATCCTTTATCACCCTGCATTAGGCCAATTCTTGCATTGCTATAAAGAAATACCTGAGGCTGGGTAATATATAAAGAAAAGAGGTTTAATTGGCTCATGGTTCTGCAGGCTGTACAGAAGCATAGTGGTATCTGCTTCTGGGGAGGCCTCAGGAAGCTTCCAATTATGGCAGAAGGGGAAGGGGGTACAGCTATGTCATATAGCAAAAGTGGGGCAACAGGCAGGGGAAGTGCCATACACTTTTAAACAACCAGATTTGGAAAAACTCACTATCACAAGCACAGCATCAAGGGATGGGGCTAAACCATTCATAAGAAATCCCCTCACATGACCAATTACCCTCCACCGTGCCCCACCTCAAACACTGGGGCTTACAACTCAACATGAGATTTGGGTGGGGACACATATTCAAACTGTATCACGTCTCCAACTTCTCACTCACCAACAAATGAGGACTTTTCCAGCAAAGACCATTAATTAGGCTAGTGACAAAAAATGACTGACTTGGGAAAAGCTTCCTGTAGGAAATGACATCTGATGTCATCTTCAAAGAGAGGCAGGGAACTTGTACATAGAAAAACACCCAGCAATGAATTTAAGTCTAAAAATACCAAAAACCAAACCAAAACAGAAAAAAAATTCCAGACCAAAATACTTTTATTTTATTTTATTTTATATTTCGCGATGGAGTCTTACTCTGTTGCCCAGGCTGGAGTGCAGTGGCACAATCTCAGCTCACTGCAACCTCCGCCTCCCAGGTTCAAGCAATTATCCTGCCTCAGCCTTGAGAGTAGCTGCGACTACAGGCACATGCCACCATGCATGGCTAATTTTTTGTATTTTTAGTAGAGAAGGGGTTTCACCATGTTGGCCAGGCTGGTCTTGAACTCCTGGCCTCGAGCGGTCCGCCCACCTCACCCTCCCAAAGTGCTGGGATTACAGGCATGAGCCACTGCACCCAGACCCAAAATATATTTTTTTAAATGAAAATATTTAGATTTTATTAGTTTTCTAGTATTGTGTAACAAATTATCACACACTTCACAGCTTAAAATACTCACTTACTCCTCTACTGTAGGGTAAGAATTCAGACAGGCTCTTCTGGTCTCTGCTCAGTGTATTCCAAGGTTGAAAACAAGGTGTTGGCCAGCTGGGCTTGAATCTGAAGGCTCTGAAGAAGACTCATTCAGGGTGTTGGCAGAATTCAGTTCCTTGAGGTTCTATGAATGAGACCCCTGCTGTTGGCTGGTTGTCAGCTGGGAGTCTTTCGGCTCCTTGAGGCCATTCACCTTCCTTTTTGAATAGCCACCTTCATTTGCCAGTGAGTAATGGTGTGTCAAATCGTTCTCATGCTTCAAATCTCCTTTTCTTCTGCCTTCTTCTGTAATAGCTCATGTGATTACATTGAGCCCATGCAGCTAATCCAGGTAAATCTTCCTATCTTAAGATCAACTGATTAGTTACCTTAATTACAGCTTCAAAGTCCTTTTTCCTAGGTAGCATAACATGTTCATGTGAGTAATGCCAGAGGCAAAGGTAATGGGGGACAAAATTCTGTCTACCACCGATAGAAACATGGAAAAACAAAACTGGCTTCTGGAAAGGAGTGAAAAACCCTAAAGACAGGCCTAGTCTCCCCAAAGATTAAAAAAAAAAAAGAAACTGCCTTCTTGATTTTGGAGATAAGCCCTACCTTTTCTCTTTTTAGATGTTTATTAGCTTTGCAATAGAATCTGAAATTTAAAAATTTGTTTGAAATTCTTATGAAGACATAATCTGAAATTTTATGTTCAACTGATTAAAGGTAACCAGGATCTAATAATTTGTCAAAGGGGGATGGATATGAAATGCTTTTCTTGATTGCCTGAAACTCTTCTTAATCCAGAGCTTCTCTAAGTGTGGCCAGCTGGTACCTTACAAATACCCATTCATGGGGGCACCCAATGAATAAGAATCACTGGAATGGGCTGGGCACAGTGGCTCATGCCTGTAATCCTAGCCCTTTGGGAGGCCAAGGCGGGTGGATCATAAGGTCAGGCGTTTGAGACCAGCCTGGCCAACATAGTGAAACCCCTCTCTACTAAAAATACAAAAAATTAGCCAAACTTGGTGACGGTCGCCTGTAATCCCAGCTACTCAGGAGGCTGAGGCAGGAGAATTGCTTGAACCTGGGAGGCAGAGGCCGCAGCAGGCTGAGATCACACCACTGCACTCCAGCCCAGGCAATGGTGCAAGACTGTCTCAAAAAAAAAAAAAAAAAAAAAGAATCACTGGAATTAAACTGGAGTCTGTGTTTCTAACACACTCTCCAGATGATTTTTTTAAGCCCCCAAAGTTTGACACTCACAGCTGTCTTCTTTCCCCTGTATTATAGCAAAATGCAATTATCCCAACTACCCAAGAGAGGTCTCAGACCATTTCCTTAGAGAAATGCAAGGAAAGCTAACAATTTCTAGCTCATGAGGATGGCCTCCTAACTTCCATGTTAAGTCAAGGAGTACCTCAAACCCTGGAGATGAGGACAGGAGAGGGTGGAGAGGCGAGGGAGTTAACATGGACAAGTGAGTGCATGTTTGTGTGAGGAAGCAGGTTTTCCACTCACACAGATGACACAGGCAGGTGGACGGATACACAGTACAAATTTCTCCTAGGCTGGTCCGTCTGACTTCAAAGATGGGACCCTTCCCTTCTCCTGACAGTCAGGAGAGATTTTTCTGTCCATCTCCTCTGAACTCTTGCCTCATCCCAGGAAGCAGAGCCAAGCCTAGAGGCAGCTTCGACCTCAGGAATGTCACAGGCACAGGTGCTTGTGGATTTACTGAACTCTTGTCTCAAAGCCAAAACAGCTGGGCTTTCTGCATCCCATTTATCCTGCTCCTTTTCATCTATCTGCCCACTTTTCTCACTCATCTCTGACCCAAGGCTTGTGGTAAAGCACATCAGCATAGAGTTGGGTGCAGGTAACAGCCACCTGGAGGTGCCTGGGAATGTGTAAATTCAAGGCTGTCACCTCATTCCTCACTTAGGCAGCTGGCCAGCACCTGAGGGGTTTTTCTGGATCTGAAAAACACACATCTGAAGCTGAGAGCAGAGAGAGGGTAAGGGAGCAGGGAGGCAGCTGGGTGTTGAGGAAAGAAGGCTTTAGAAGCAACAGACTTAGACTTTGAACCCACACCTGCCACTTTACATATGACCATGAGCAAGTCCAAGGGTCCTACCTTTTATCTTTAAAAGAGGGGCCTTTGACCTATTTCTTGCAGGTTTATGTTGTGGATTAAGAGAAATACTGTGAAAGTGTTGGTTAAATGATTGTCATATAGTAAGCCTTTCTTTATGTTAGGGCCTTTTCTCCCATATTAAAAACCTGCTTTGGCAAGTTACTTCTGCTCAGTGCCTCAGTTTCTTCATTTGTAAAGCAGGGACAATCACAGTATCTCACGGGGTGGTTGTGAGGCTTAAACGAGTTAATATATGCAAAGCTCTTTAGAACAGTGCCAACACTGAAAGTTTTCAAGATGCATGAATTATTAATTATATGCCTACTTACATTCACAACTCCTTTGGGGTCATAGGGGATGTTGTGGAGATGGCTGGAAATCTGAGAATCCAAGATAGGCCCAATATCTTTACAGATAAAAAAAAAAGCAACTACCTGTCTTGATTCAGGCTGCTGCCACAGAGTGCCATTGTGTTAGTCCATTTTGCATTCCTATAGAGGAATACCTGAGACTGAATAATGTATAAAGGAAAGAGGCTTATTTCCTTTATAATCACGATTCTGCAGGCTATACAAACATGATACCCACATCTGCTTGGCTCCTGGTAAGGCCTCAGAAAGCTTACAATCATGATGAAAGGCAAAGAGGGAGCACGTGTGTCACATGGCGAAAGAGGGAATATAGAGAGAGGAGGTCTAAGTCTCTCTCTCTCTCTCTCTCTTTTAAACAACCAGAGAGATCTCACGTAAACTTATTTTGGTGGGGAGGGCATCAAGCCATTCATGAGGGATCCACCCCCGTGACTCAAATGCCTCCCCGGACCCACCTTCAACATTGGAGGTCACATTTCAGCATGAGATTTGGAAGGACAAACATGCAAACATCAGCTGTAAACTGGGTCATTTATAAACAACATACATTTATTTCTTGCAGTTCCAGAGACTGCAAGTCCAAGCTCTGGGCTCCAGCGTGGTCAGTTCTAGTGAGGGCCATCTTCCTGGTTTCAGAGTGCCCACTTCTCCTTGTATCTCCACATGGAAGAAAGAGGGCAGGGCAAGAAAGCTCTCAGGGGTCCCCTTTACAAGGGCACTCATCCCATTCAGGAGGGTTCCGCCCTTATGACCTAATTACCTCCAAAGGCCCCACCTCCAAATACCATCACATTGGGGATTAGATTTTAATTTATGAATGTTAGGGGGACACTAACATTCAGTCTATCCCACTACCCTTCTGATTTTTCAGACAAGTTCTTTTTTCTCTGGAATGGAAAGAGCCTTTTCTTGCAGAGGAGGCACAGATAACTCCCTTCTTTTATGACGTAAATTCAAGTGTGCAGACAAATTATATTAATTATCTACTGCTACATAATAAATTATCCCAAAACATAGTGGTGGAAACCAAACTTTTATTATCTGTGGATTCCTGTGGGTCAGGAGTCTGGGAACACGTCAGTTGAATGGCAGACTCAGGCTCTCTCATGACGTCACAACTAAGGTTTCGGCTAGAGCTGCAGTCCTCCGAAGGCTTGGTGGGGCTAAGCGAGCTGTTCCTGAGATGGTCACTCATTTGTCATTTGGCAGGAGGTCTTGGTTCCCAGCCATGGGCATCACTTCACAGGCTATTGGAATGTTCTTACAAAATGGCAGCCGGCTTCCCACAGCAATATGCAAGAGGGACTGAGCTGGAAGCTGCAATGTCTTTGTCTTTTATGATGTAGCCTCAAAATTAACACATCATTTCTGCAATTTCTTCTCATTGGAAGCTAGTCATTAGGACCAGCCTACACTCGAGAGATTCGAGAGGAGGGAAATTAGGTGACATCTCTTGAGGAAGCATTGTCCAAGAATTTGAGGTCATATTTAAAATATCCTTATATTTAAAATACCAATAATGGTTAAGGTGTTAAATACATGGCAGATGAGAGAAGGAGGTTGATTCCCACCTGAACCAGTGTCTTTGTTCTCTGTCCATTTAATTCAGAGTATCTTTGTTCAGTGTCCTTTGTTCTCTGCCCAGTTGACCCCTCCTGGAAAGAGATTTGAAATTTCCAGTTTCCGACAATGTTGAAAACAGGCACAGAAATGGAAGGAAGAGAAAATGGTTATAGCTCATACCACAAACTCTTATTGAGTCCCTTCATTATGCTGCATCTACGTTGGGCATTAGAAGGAAAGAGAAGAGTAGTAACACAAATCTCTGCTCTTGAGGTGCCTGATGTCTAGTGGAGGCAGTAATAAAACGTGAGACTAAAATAGGATAAGGTGGTCTTTACCTCACCTCCTATTTTCCATGTCTATATCCTTTTCTTTCCCAGAAATGATCACAAATAGGATTTTCTCAGATATTTGTTTTACTTATTTATTACTATTTCTTCCCACTGCATTCCTAGGACCTAGCCCAGTGGTTGCTATATGGAAATACTCAGTAAATACTTATGAATGAATAACTGTGATAAGGTAAGCACAGTGAACTATAGCAGCAAGTAGGAGGGGTGCCCAACTCAGCCTTGAAGGAAGCCTTCACGGGGGAAGCAACCCTGTGTTGAGATTTGAGGTGCGAACAGGAGTTAGCAGGGTGGACATGGGCACGTTGTTCCCAGCCTCCAGGTACAGCATTCCAAGGTGAAAGAGAGTCCAGTGCAACTAAGGGGCTGCAAAGACTTCCATAGGCTGGAGGAGAGAGGCAGGGGTTGCCGGAGGGTGGGTTAGGAGAGTAGAGGGAGGATTGCAGAGAGAAGAGAAAGTACAGCAGGATCAGGTTATTAAGAACCTACCAGCAGGGCACAGTGGCTCATCCCTGTAATCCCAGCACTTTGGGAGGCTGAGGCAGGAGAAACACTTGAGCCCAGGATTTCAAGACCAGCCTGGCCACCATAGCCAGACACCATCTCTAAAAAAAATAAAAATAGGCTGGGTGTGGTGGCTCATGCATGTAGTCCTAGCACTTTGGGAGGCCGAGGTGGGTGGATCAAGAGGTCAGGAGATCGAGACTGTCCTGGCTAACATGTTGAAACCCCATCTCTTCTAAAAATACAAAAAATTAGCTGAGTGTGGTGGTGCACACCTGTAGTCCCAGCTACTCTAGAGGCTGAGGCAGGAGAATCGCTCCAACCGGGAGATGAAGGTTGCAGTGAGCCGAGATTGCACCACTACAACTCTAGCCTGGGCTCAGAGCGAGGCTGTGCTTCAAAATAAATAAATAATAAAATAGCCAGGAGTAGTGAGACAGGAAGATTGCTTGAGCCGAGGAGTCAAGACTGCCATGAGCCATGTTTCTGCCAATGTATTCCAGCTGAGTGACATAGTCTTGTCTCAAAACAAAAAACAAAAACTTGTGAGAAAAATCTGAGGAATGGGAACTTCATCATAAAAACAGTGGGAAGCTACTGAAGGTAATGAAGTAAGGCAGGGGTCCCCAACCCCAAGGTCATGGACCAGCACTGGTACAGCAAGAGGTGAGTGGCAGGGGAGTATTAGCGCCTGAGCTCCACCTACTGTCAGATCAGCTGTGGTATTAGATTCTTAAATGAGCATGAACCCTATTGTGAATCGTGCATGTGAGGGATCTAGGTTGCATGCTGCCTATGAGAATCTAATGCCTGATAATCTGAGGTGGAACAGTTTCATCCCAAAACCCTTCCCCCACCATTCATAGAAAAATTGGCTTCCCTGAAACCAGTTCCTGGTACCAAAAATTGGCTTCCATGAAACCATCATTTAGGGATGACTGAAGTAGGGGAATGATAAGGTCAGGTACCAAAGTCTTTGAAGTTCTAGCAAGGATGCGAAGGGCTACCCCAGGTTCCCCTCCAAGGTTTGAGAATGGGGGCTTTATGTGTCCCAGGAGCTAGAATCCGGAAGGTAACACTGCAGAAGGTGTTTCTGGACAATCTTTCTATAGGGTGCACAGCCTCCCAGCCCCATCACTTGGTGAGGGGCAAGTGCTCTACTGTGGGGGCCAAGCAGATACATGGTGTACCAGCTGTCTCAGGCCAGGAGGTCAGGTCTCGGTAGGCCCCCACCCAGAGGCCCTCACAGCGTGCAGAAAGTAAGCCCTGGATCTTCCATGCTCCCTGGCTCCCTTTCAAAAGCAGAGTTGTCCTCGAATTATTATGCTAGAGCTTAGAGACTGTGAGTCAGAAAACACATTTTTTTCTACAAGTAGGAAACTGTGCTGCTTCCTAGGCGCGCCCCTCCCCACTGGACTTATTTGTGGAATGTGCAGAATAGAAAAGCAGCTTTCTCTTAGAGGCATATGGAAAATGGTTTGTTTGCTTAGAAAAAAATCATAACTTGTTGTCTTTTCCCCCCAGAGGAAAATTAAAACTCTCACACGTTTAATCTTTTCAATCCTTTGTTTGTCTTGTGCCTTTGAATCAAAACGAAGGCACAGGGAAAGTTAGTGCTTGTTGATAAAGAGGAAATATTAGTTGAAGGGTTAGATCTACTGGTCAAATTATAGCAACTCTGAACTCAAATCACCCATCCGGTGTCTACAAGGCAAGAATGGGGTCATTGGGCCACAGGGAAGATGGTGTAATTATATAGTGTGTTTCTGTTGCAAGGTGATTGAGGTAGGGGGTGGGGGACAGGCAGTAGATAAGGATAAACTGTGAAAAATTTAAACATAATCTCTAAAGCAAGCTCAAAATAATCCTTCCTTTGGAGACCTGGTCTTCCCAGTCAAGATGCAAACAAAAGAAAATGACCAGTTTTTATTTGGTTCACTGGTCCAGAAAATGGGCCCTGGGAAGATAAGGCTGAGCTGGGTGTTTGAGGTGAATGCAAGGAGCCAGCAGGCCTTTTGGGGGATTTCTTTCACCCAAGAACTTCCTAAACCTGGAGCATTCTCCTTGAAGAGGACATTGGAGTTGGCTGCTGCTTCCTTCTTTAAATGGACTCAGAAGTTCTTTTCTTGGTAACACCAGAAACTATATGCAGGGCTTCAAGGACACATTCTGAATGACAATTTATGCTAAGTTGTTTACAGCCTCCCCTCCCCACCAATAATTCTTCCAGGGAGCATTTAGCTGATTTGGAAAAAGTATATCAAATTCCCCAGAGAACAGTGTGTATCTTAACTGTGGATGAATATAATTCTGATCATTATCTAAATGCTCAAAGCCTTACAAACTGAGTAACCCATATGTACAGAAAACTGCTTGTCAGCTTCCGAAAAGAAGAGAAAGTTCCTTACCCCTGAGGGGAAGCTGGGAGTGCATGGGGGAAATGGAGATTGATTCTCTGAACAGGCCATTTGAATAGCCTTGTGGGTATTTCCAGAAGTGAACTAAATTAATCACACCTTCCTCCTTAAAAAAACACCTTACTAAGCACCTTACTAATATTTGCCAAGAGCTTTGCTCAGTGCTTTTAAAGATATACCAAAACATGGCCAGGGAATCTTGAGCAAAGGAAACACATGTGCTAAGCTCCACATTCAAGTTAGCTTTCTGCCAGGGACACTTTCCAAGTGGCAGCACAAGGAAGTTAATCCCACAAGGCAGCACTAGTTTCACTGGGGGGAGTCAAGAGTTCAGACTTCAGGCTGTGGAAGTGGTTGGAATTTCTGTGGCAGGGTATCAAAGAAGAAAGATCTGAACAGGGAAGATGCCCTAGAAATCTGCCTATGGGTCCCCTTCAGTCTTTGGCCAAATGGAAAGCTGCACACATGCAACAGGATGTGCAGCCTAGCAGAGAGTACCTACTGTACAGCCTAGCAGAGAGTACCTACTGCGCAGCCTAGCAGAGAGTACCTACTGAGGGACTGTGGGCTGGCTGGAGATTCTTGAAGTTACCCAGCAATGGCAGATATTGGATTTCTGACCAATCATAGTTCAGCTATGTCACTGAACACTCTGAGTATTCAGTTGAGATCCCAGAAAGGCCAGTCCTTAAAAATAGGTCTACTTTAGCCCTAGCCTATGGGCTATTCCTGACCTACCTTAACAAAGCTTAGAAACAAGCCTAACAGGATCAAGCTGAGCCACAAATAAATTAAATGCTCACCTTAGCAATACTCAACCCCCTAAAGGAAAACAACATAATCCAAACTCAACATTGTAGCATTCATAAGCTCCAGCATTCAATAAAAAAAAATTACTAGACGTACAAAGTGTTAAGAAAACGTGACCCACAACCGGGAGAATAAAGTCAGCAGAAATAGGACTAGAGAAGACACAGATGCTGGCAGTAGCAGACAAAGACTTTAAAACATCCAGTAGAAATAAGTTCAAGAATTACAAAGAAGAGATGGACACACTGATATAGAAATCTCAATGGAGAAACCTTATGGAGACAAGTCGAAGTTATAGAACTGAAAAGCACACTTAAAATAAAAAAATTCACTGTATCTAATACTTAACATTAGATTGAACAATGCATGGGAAAACATTAGTGAGCTTGAAAACAGGTCAGCAGAAATTAAACTGAAGCACAGAGAAAAAAAGGATTAAAAAAGATTCAGTGATCTGTGGGAAAACATCAAGCAGTATAATATATGTGTAAGTGGAGTCCCAGTAGAAGAAAGAAAAAAGTTGGACAGGAAAAAATGTTGAAGTAAGGTCACTTTCCCCAAAATTGTTTGTTGTTGTTGTTGTTTTTTGAGACAGAGTCTTGCTCTGTCGCCAGGCTGGAGTGCAGTGGCGCAATCTCGGCTCACTGCAACCTCCGCCTCCTGGGTTCAAGCGATTCTTCTGCCTCAGCCTCCCGAGTAGCTGGGACCACAGGCACGTGCCACCATGCCTGGCTATTTTTTGTATTTTTTTTTTTTTTAGTAGAGACGCGGTTTCACCATTTTGGCCAGGATGGTCTTGATCTCTTGACCTCGTGATCTGCCCACCTTGGCCTCCCAAAGTGTTGGGATTACAGGCGTGAGCCACTGTGCCCGGCCTCCCCAAAAATTTGATGAAAAAATGTCAACATACAAATCTAATAAATTCAATGAAACTTAGAGAAGCACAAAGAATGCCACACCTAGGCATATCATAATCAAAGTGCTAAAAATTGAAGATACGCAACATTTAAAAAGTAGCCAGGGAAAAAAGGTTGCTCACAAAGGACTAATGAGAAATACTTCTATTTTTTTTTTATCAAACATAAAACTAGTCAGAAGATAATGGGGCAGCATCTTTGAAGTGACTAAATGAAAACGAAACAAAACTATAATAAGAAAAACCGCAGTCAACCTATAAATCTATATCCAAAAAAAGAAGTCTTAAAAACAAAAGTAGAATAAAGCCATTTCCATCTAAGCAAAAGCTGGATGAATCACTAACATACATGCATTTCAAGAAATGTTAAAGGAAGCTCTCCAGGCAGGAAGCAAACGATTCCGTATGATATCAGATCTGCATTAAAAAGACTACCAGAAATGGAAAATATGTGGGGCATAAATATAAAAGACATTTCTTATTTCTTAGTTTCTCTAAAAAAAATTTGAGTGCTTAAACCAAAAATAGTAGCAAAGTGTTGTGAGGTGTATAATCTGTGTAGAAGCAAAATGTATGACGATCGCACAAAAGATGAGGGGTAAATGAACATATATTGTAAGGTTCTTACATTTATGTGAAGTGGAATGAAGTCCTTTCAAGGTCGGCAGTGATAAAATATGTTTATTTTAATCTCTGAAGCACCCACTAAAAATTAAAACAAAGAGGGATAGCTAAAAAGCTAATAGAGAATATAGAATGAAATACTAGAAAATACCCAACTAATCCAAAAGAAGACAGGAAGAGGAAAATAACGAAATAAAGGACAAGGGACAAAGAAAACAGCAAGACGGGAGACTCCAACCCAATCAAATTACTAATTACGTTCTAGCTTGACTAAACATTCTCATAAAAAGAGCAAGACTGCTAGACTAGATTTTAAAAAGTGAGATTCAATATATGAAGTTTATAAGAGACACACTTTAAATATGAAGATACATACAACTTCAAAAGAATAGAAAAAAAAAAACCATGTATTGATTAATTGTAAAAACAGGAGTGGCTGTATTACTACCAGAGACAAGGAAAATTAACTGTGATGAAGAGTGACATTACATAATGACCAAAGAATCAATTCATTGAGAAGACATACAGTTCCTGAATATATATATACAGTTACTAACAGACTTCAATGTATATGAATGCAAACCGATAGAACTGAATTGAGAAATAGACAAATTCATAATAAGAGTTGAAGAGGTTTACCTTCCTTTCTCAGTAATTGATAAAACATATAAACAAAAATTAGAAAACATATAGAGGATCTTAATAACTCTATTTTTTTTTTTTTTTTTTAAAGACGGGGTTTCACCATCTTGGTCAGGCTGGTCTTGAACTCCCGACCTCAGGTGATCTGCCTGCCTTGCCCTCCAAAGTGCTTGGATTATAGGCGTGAGCCACCACGCCCCACCAATAACTCTAAACAAAAATAAGCTAATTGGCCTTTTCTTTGTTTTTTGGAGACAGAGTCTCACTCTGTCACACAGGCTGGAGTGCAGTGGCACGAGATCTCAGGCTCACTGCAGCCTCCACCTCCTGGGTTCAGGTGATTATCCTGCCTCAGCCTCGAAAGTAGCTGGGACTAGAGGCATGCACCACAAGCCCGGCTAATTTTTTTGTATTTTCAGTAGAGATGGAGTTTTGCTATGTTGCTCAGGCTGGTCTTGAACTCCTGAGCTCAGGTAATCTGCCTGCCTTGGCCTCCCAAAGTGCTGGGATTACAGGCATGAGCCACCACGCCTGGCCTCCTAATTGACATTTCATCAAATATTACTCAACAATTACAGAATACACACTATGTTCAATTGTATGTGGAACATGTACATTTATGTTTGTGTACTTTATTTTTTTATGTTTATGTCCTTTATTCACCAAAATAGACCATAAACTGGGCCATAAAATGTGTCTCAATACATTTCAAAGGACAGAAATTATAAATAATCTATTCTTTTTTTTTTTTTTTGAGACGGAGTTTCACTTTGCCATTCAGGCTGGAGTGCAGTGGTGTGATGTCGGCTCACTGCAACTTTCACCTCCCGAGTTCAAGCACTTCTCTGCCTCAGCCTCTCCAGTAGCTGGGATTACAGGCGCCCACCACCACATCCAGATAATTTGTTTTGTATTTTTAGTACAGATGGAGTTTTACCATCTTGGCCTGGCTGGTCTTGAACTCATGACCTTGTGATCCACCTGCCTTGGCCTCCCAAAGTGCTGGGATTACAGGTGTGAGCCACCCCACCCGACCAAAAATATATTCTTTAATAGCAACAGAATTAAAATAAAAATCAAGAAAAAAAAATGTTTGGCAAATCCAAATATTTTGAAATTAAACCACATTTGAAATAACCCATGAATAGGAAAAGTTTTAAAGTCTTTTGTCCTGATAAAACCATAGCATATCCAAATTTGTGAGATTCAGTTAACAAAGCATTTAGAGTAAAATTTATAGCCTTAAATGTTTATATCAGAGAAGAAGGCGACTTACAGAAGTAAATCCATGCATTTATGGTTAACTGATTTCCAACAAAGGTGCCAAGAACACACAATGGAGAAACGACAGTCTCTTCAATAAATGATGTTGGGGAAATTGGACATCTACAAACAGAGGCATGAAATTGAATGCTTATCTTACACCATAGACAAAAATTAAAACAAATGGATTAAAGACTTAAGCATAAGACCCCAAATTGCAAAGCTCCTAGGAGAAAACAGAAAAAGCTTCTTGACATTGGTCTAGGCAAACTTTTTTTGGATATGTCCTGAAAAGCACAGGCAACAAAAGCAAAAATGGACAAATGAGATTACATCAAACTACGGAAACAATTGACAAAGCAAAGAGACAATTGGTGGAATGCAAGGAAGCATTTTGCAAACGATGCAGCTGATAAAGGGGTTTATACACAAAATACAAAAGGAACTCAAAAAGCTCGATAACAAGAAAACAAATAATGAGATTAGAAAATGGGCAAAGGACTTGAATAGATATTTTTCAAAAAAAGATATACAAATGGTCAACAGGTACATGAAAAAATGTTCACCATCATTAACCATCAGAGAAATGCAAATTAAAACCACAATGAGCTATCACCTCACACCTGTGAGAATGGCTATCAGAAAGATAAAAGAGGGCTGGGTGTGGTGGCTCACCCCTGTAATCCCAGCACTTTGGGAGGCCATGGAGGGTGTATCACCTGAGATCAGGAGTTTGAGACCAGCCTGGCCAACATGGTGAAACCTCATCTCTATTAAAAATATAAAAATTAGACTGGCATGGTGGCAGATGCCTGTAATGCCAGCTACTCGGGAGGCTGAGGTAGGAGAATCACTTGAACCCAGGAGGTGGAGGTTGCAGTGAGCTGAGATCATGCCACTGCACTCCAGCCTGGGCAACAAAGCATGACTCCGTCTCAAAAAAAAAGAAAAAAAAAAAAAAAAAGATAACAAGTATTTGCAGGGATGTGGAGAGGGAGGAATTCTTGCATACTATTGGGGGGAATGTAAATTAGCACAGCCATTAAGAAAAACAGTATGGAGGTTTCCCAAAACATTCAATATAGAACTGCCAAATGATCCAGCAATCTCACTTTTGGGTATATATCTAAAGGAATAGAGATATGGAGTGACATAAAAAGATATCTGCACCCAAGCTCGTTGAAGAATTATTCATAATAGCCAAGATACGGAAACAGCCAAAGTGTTTATTGATGGATAAAATAAATATGGTGTCTATGTATATATGCATACACAATCGAATACTATTCAGCTTTTAAAAAGAAACTCCTGTCATTTGTGACAACATGGATAAATCTGGAGGCTATAATGCTAAGTGAAAGAAGCCAGACACAGAAAGACAGCTACTCCATTATCTCGCTTCTTTGTGATACCTGAAAAAGATGAATACATAGCAGAGTGAAATGGTGGTTACCAGGAGCTGGAAGGAGGGGTGCTTGGAAGGCCAAAATGCTGGTCAAAAGGTACAAAATTTCAGTGAGACAGGATGAATAAGTTCTGGAGATCTTATTCTAGAATGGTAGCCATAGTTTATAATCAGGTACTATATACTTGAAAATTGCTAAATGAATAGATCTTAAATGTTCTTACTACAAAAACACTAAGTATATAAGACGATGGCTGTTAATTATCTTGATTTAATCATTTCTCAATGTGTACATGAATCGGTGCATCACATTGTACACAATGAATATACACAATTTTTATTTATCAATTATGCCTTATTTGAACGGGGGGGATATTTTAAAAAGAAGACTTAAAATCAGTGATCTAAGCCTTCATATTAAGAAAATAGGAAAAGTAAATTATACCTCTAGTACACACAAGGAAATAATAAAGAGTGTAAATCAGTGAAATAACAAGTAGATTAGAAAATCAACAAAACCAAAAGTTCATTCTTTGAAAGGAGTAATAAAATTGATAGACCTCTAGCTACACTGATCTAGAAAAAAAGAGATCACAAATTACAAATATCAAGAATGAAAGATGGGAGACCACTGCAGGTTTCTATAGTTGTTAAAAGACAAAAGACTATTTCTAACAGTCTCCTATCAATAAATTACAACATTTAGATAAAACTGATAAATTCTTTAAAAGACGGAAATTACAAAACTCACAAAATATCAAGCACAAAATATCAATAACTCCATATCTGTTAAGGAAATTAAATTTATAATTAAAAGCCTTGCCACAGGAAAAATTCAGGGCCACATGACTTCACTGATAAGTTCTATTAAACATTTAAAGAAAAAAGAATGCCAATATTACACAAACTTTTTCAGAAAATAGTGGAGAAGGGAACACTTTCTGACTTATGAGGTGTGTGTAACCCTAATTAATACTAAGGATATTACAAGAAAAGAATTATAGACCAATATCCCTTCTGGCCTAGATACAACATTTCTTAATACCAGAAAAGTTGAATATTTTAGAAAGAGATAATTCATCATTATCAAATAAATAGAGTGTATCCCAGTTATGTAAGGTTTAACTTTTAAGTGCTAGGATTACAGTCACGTGCCACTGCACTCAGCCTATTTTATAATAATTAAAAGACATGTGACATTGTAGAAAATCATACAATTATAGAGAAGAAAATGATAATCAACCATAATCTTATCCAGAGATAATAACTGTGAACTTTAGGCATATGTTTTTTCCATTTACATATGTTCTCTTTTTTCTATGCATATAGATGAGTTGATAGTGAATATACAATGTTGAGTTCTTTCATTAATAAAAGCATGCTCTTATATTTTTAGATATGTTTATAAGCCAAAAACATTGACAAAGTAAGGTTGGAAACTTCAGGGAATCTGTTTCCCTTTCCCCCTAAGGGACCATTCATAGTGAGTTGTTGTTGTTGTTGTTGTTGTTGTTGTTGTTGTTTGTTTTTTTTTTTTAATTTAGAGATGGGATCTCTCCATGTTGGCCAGGCTGGTCTCGAACTCCTGACCTCAGGTGGTCTGCCCACCTCAGCCTCTCAAAGTGCTGGGATTACAGGCATAAGCCACCACATCCCACAGTGAGCTTTTTAAAAAGCACATCTGTAGTGTCACTTCCCAAACACCTCAATAGAGGTCATTGCCCTTAGAGTCAAGTTCAACTTAACAGGTATACAAGGCCCTTCATGATTGGGGTTTGGGTAACCTAGACTGGGTCTGGCTCCTCTTCTAGTTGCATTTCTGTGGCCCTTCTCCATGTGTGTCTCATCCTCCTTGGCCCATCAAGCTAGCTGGGGCCACATTCTTCTCATGGCAGCAGCTCATAGAGCCACATGGAACTCTCAATGCCTAAGATCTAAGCTCTGAAAGTGCCCCTTAGGATTGACATAGAGACACACCTACCACGTCTCATGGCCAAGCTGAAATCACTGGGAGAGAGGCTGTTCTCATCCTGGCCACAGCAAAGTTGAGGCTGTTGGTGGGGGGCGGAGGGGGCGCGCTGTGAAGAACTAAAGTCAATAGCTCAATCTACCGCCACCTCCGTGTGCTCCTGACTGACTGACCATGTTCACCTCCTCCAGAGTGTCACTTGCTCTTCTTCCCACCTTCAGACATCTGACACTTTTTTGTAGATTGGCAGCTTCTCACTTACCCTCAACTCCTCCTTGACTCTTCCTGAGTCTTGGTCAGGCCAGGTGTCCTGCTGTGTGTTCCCATGGGACTCTGCCCCTCCCTATCATAGCTCTTGCTACCCTGCTTTGTGTTTGAATGTTCACTTGTCTATACCCAGGACCTCTTATCTCTTTTGAAGGTTTATGTGAGCTTGTTCTTGATATGCCAGATGAAGATGGGGAAATTTTGTTCCTGAGTACAATCTTTAGTTTCCTGAAATAGAGTACTGGGTATTTCATGTTTGGGGCTGGAAACCTTTGGAAGGGCCCAACTCCAAGTGAGACTGTGATGGATATCTGTTGCTTTTGCTTGCTCACATCCCTTTGGCCTTTTAAATATATATATATATATATATGATAGCAGCTGGTCTTTGGGGAATCACTCCTTTACCACTCTATACACGGTTCTGTCTCGGCTAACCAGATGTCCTCACCCAGTAGCATGAATCAGGGATACAGGCTCTCTCCCTGTGTCACATATCCCCTGCTTTGGCTTAACATTGAGCTAATCAGATGCTCTCACCCAGTAATAGAATCAAGCAGAGCAACCTGGTAGGAAAATCATTTGAACAGACTTTTCTCGAAGGTAGTTCTTTGCTGTAATTGACTCAGATTCTCAGAGCTACTGGGGCGCCTACTGTTGGCTTAGCCTTTCCTAGAATTTGCCATGCAATCATATAGCCTTTTGATAAATTCTTGCACTTTGTTTTTATTAAATTAACCAGAGCTCATTTCTGTTACTTATTAAGAAAGTAAGCAAACAAATAAAAAATTCAATCACTGATACCACAACCAGATGCTCAACAACTTCAGAGCCCATTCTATACCTTTCCTTCCACCGGTGAGGAGCTTCCCACAGCTCCTATTTTGGGATTTGGGGTTAGTTGGCCTTTGAGCTCTTGTGTGTGTGTGTGTGTGTGGTTTTTTTTTTTTTGCAACCTCTGCCTCCCAGGTTCAAGCGATTCTCCTGCCTCAGCCTTCTGAGTAGCTGGGACTACAGACATGTGCCACCAGGTCCGGCTAATTTTGTTGTTGTTGTTGTTGTATTTTTAGTAGAGACGGGGATTCATCGTGTTAGCCAGATGGTCTTAATCTCTTGACTTCATGATCTACCTGCCTCGGTCTCCCCAAGCGCTGGGCTTACAGGTGTGAGCCACCACACCCAGCTGTAAAGCTCATCTTAAGAGGTAAATCTGGATAATTCAAGACTGTCAATAGCTGGGCATTGCTGTGTGCCTGCATCTTTTATTTGCTAAGGAGAAAGAGAAACTTCCTATGGCAGCTGGAATAACAAAGTGGCGACTGAATACTATGTCCTGCATATGAAAAATTTATCCCCATTATTATACTTACAGAGTAGGTCTTTTGAGTATTCATAGAGCTTTGAGGACAGACGTAGTGTGTGGAAATTACCAGGGTAGGCAGGCTAGACTCACCATGTTATATGAAACAAATCCCCCTGCTGTCTATCTATGGATGAATCTATATATGAATCTGTCCGTCAACCATCTGTCTACCTGTTGCCTATCTACCACCAGACCTGGATGCACTTTCACAGACCCTAGGCATGTTCACATTTTACATAAGCATGGAAACACTACCATGGTTGTTAGTCTGGCTTGCTGAAGAGGAGGCCTGGGGCACAGTGCACTGTGGGCTGAGCCTCACTTTGTGATGAAGCTCCCACTTGCTCGTGACATCAGAGAAGAAAACAATCCACCCAGTAGTCCCTGCTTGCCAGAAACTACTCTTTCGGTGGAAAAACAAATTATGAGATCCTGTCCTAATTTAGGACAAAGGATACCTTTAGTTTATTCTTAATTGTCCTTGTATGCAAATTTTCCTCTTCCTTTCTAATTTGTCATGTGAGCAAAGTTAAATTAGCCTGAACATGTGGGAGCAGACTCCACCAATTTTAAGATCTTCACTTCCTTCCCTTAGGCATTTAATCAGTTCTATTTTTTGGACTACATTTGTTTGGCAAGTCAAAGAGAAGATAACAAGATTGGGGGTTGGGGGGAGGCAGTTTTTTAAAGATAGAAGTACAAAAGGAGCTGCCATCTGAAGTCTCAAATTAGGATGGAAAGCACATTCTCTGCAGCTTTATCTTACTATAATTGAAAGTTTAAAACAGAGTGAATTTCATTTGAATCGAGACCTCAATTAAATTTATTTTTCTAAGAGGTGCCTTTTTAGTAAATCATATAGCCTTAATGCCTGCTTTTCACTGCTAACTTGGAGAAAAGGGTATATTTCATTGTGAATACGTGTCATTTTAAAGAGTATATTTCATTTTAATAGAAGGATTTTTGAGAGGCAGCGAGGTACCACAAGGAAACACACTAGGTTTTCAGAAGCCCTGGGTTCTTGCTTCTCTTGCTTCTGTTAGGTTGGGGTAAAAGTAATTGCAGTTTTTGCCATCAAAAGTAATGGGAAATTTCTTTTGATGGCAAAAACCACAATTTATTTTGCCCCAACTAATACTTACCAGCTGTAGTAACCTTGCATAGGTCTCTTGCTGATGTGAGACATAATTTTGTCTTCCATAAATTATTAATCACTGTCCTGCCCTGCCTAACCTACAGGGCCACTGTGCTCAATAAAAGGTAATGTTGTAAATGTAAGGTGCTGCCAAAATTCACAGGAGTGTCAGTTGGGGGCAGGGCCTGCAATTCCCAGTAGCCACCAAACCAATTTGACCTGGACATGTTCAGGGAACTGGGCTAGTGTGGAATGAAATAAGAACCCAAGACTTAGACTCACCCAGGATGGACTTCCTAACTCCACGGTTCTGATATATGTCACTATGTATACAGTGGGGGAAGAGGGAGTAAGTTGGCCCAGCTTTCTGAAGGACATTTGGCATTCTCTATTAAAATTCATCAAACATGTACCCTTGTCCCAGGGGTTATACTTCTAGGAAACATACTGCTCAAATACCTGTACTCATGCATTAGAAATGATATAGCTGTGGCCGGCAATCCCAGCACTTTGGGAGGCCAAGGTGGGCAGATCACCCAAGGTCAGGAGTCCAAGACCAAGCTGGCCAACATGGTGAAACCCTGCCTCTACTAAAAATACAAAAATTAGCCGGGCAGGAGGGTGGGCGCCTGTGATCCCAGATACTCAGGAGGCTGAGGCAGGAGAATCGCTTGAAACTGGGAGGTAGAGGTTGCAGTAAACTGAGAGTGTGCCACTGTACTCCAGCCTGGGCAACAGAGTGAGACTCCATCTCAAAAAAAAAAAAAAAAAAAAAAAGAAACAAGTTATTATTGATTACTGATGGCCAGCTTCTGGGTTATTTATACATATTAACTCATTTAACCCTCACAAAAAACCTTCTGAGGTTATTATCCCCCACTTCATAGATGAGAAAACTGAGGCACAGAAAGGCAAAGTAAACTGCCCAGCACCATAAAGCTGGCAGATGGCCCCGCTGAGATCTGAAGCTGGGAGGTCTGGCTGCAGATCGTGTGTGTTCAGCCTCTGTGCAAGTAAAGAAGCAACTTTTGCAAAGCCTGAGTTTCACACAATTTTAGAGCGCCTCTGAAAAATACACAAAATTACACATACAAGTTAGGCACACAATGAATATTTATTTGCAAAGAGAAAATAAACTACAGAAGTCACGCATTTTAAAAAGCTATCAGATACCATGATCACAAAATTCAGAAAAATAACATAATATTTTTATTACTTTACTGCCTCATGTGCTTTTACAATGCCTTTTCTCCTGTATTTTTGGCCGCATATTCTTTGATTGCTTCCGATTCATATGACAACAATTTTGAAATATCACTTTTCTTAAAGAGAATAGGAAGATAGTTCAGTCTTTCCTGTGGCACAGTAAATTGAAATTTGTTCTTTATTATTTACAGTCGTGATGAGAAAACATGCCACTTTGTATAGACATACACTTGCTGCTTGTGGTATTGCTGCAGATTTGACCCTACAAAGACAGAAATCTTCATAAATTTTATTCTCCCTTATTCTTGTCAAAAAAGAAAAAAACATATGGTACATTCTTTGTTGTGTGTGCTGAATTGTTGTTTCTAGTAGACTTTTGTGAGAATCAAAGCCCTTTTCATGCCTCTGACAATTAGAACTTTCCCCAGAATAGCTCCTTGTACATTTCAAACCAGGTCTCTTTGACTTCCATGTAATTCTGTACCTATTGTCCTCAGACACGTTTTTACTGATACATGACCTAGGGTCCTGCAACTTTGGATCTTGACCCAAATGTAAGCTCCCTGGAAGGGGCCTGGGCTTGGAGGTGCCAGAAGCACAAACTTCTCTGGCTTTGTGGATTTGCTGCACAAAACGATAAAAGAATGACACTCATCACAACCTGTTTTTAATGATGAAAAACTGAGTAAACCTAAACGGCCATCAGTACAGGACTGGTTAGAACACGGGATGTCTGTTCAATACACTAACACGCCTTTGCAAAATAAAAAAAATGTAAGTAAATGTCTTAGGAAAAATGGCCGGACACAGTGGCTCCCGCCTGTAATCCCAGCACCTTGGGAGGCTAAGGCAGGCAGATCACTTGAGGTCGGGAGTTCAAGACCAGCCTGGCCAAAATGGTAAAATTCTGTCTCTATTAAAAAGGCATGGTGGCGCGTGCCTGTAATCCCAGCCACTTGGGAAGCTGAGGCAGAAGAATCACTTGAACCCAGGAGGTGGAAGCTGCAGTGAGCTGAGATCATGCCAGTGCATTCCAGCGTGGGCAACAGAGCGAGACTTCGTCTCAAGAAAAAAAAAAAAGTCTTAGTGAAAATGAAGTAAATATATAGATTTGGACAAGGCAAGATATCTTCTTTCCTCATGGTTAGGTAGAAAACACAAGTTACAGGATGCTATAGATAGTATAATCCTGTTTATATTTCAAAAATTAGAAATTGGTATTTGTAAATGCACAGACATATTTCAGAAGCATAGTTAAGAAACTGTGAGAACTAATTGTCTCTGGGGAGTTTGGACTGAGAATTTGGGGAAGAAAAGAGGAAGTTTTAATTTTAACTTTTTACCAGTACTGTTTGAGTTATTTGACTGTGAGTGTATATTATTAACATATATACTCACTTGCAGATGACAGCACTCCAACTCAAAAGAGATTAAGGAAAAAATAAATGTATTAGTTCATGTAACCGACCAGGAGTGCTGGATTCAGGTGCTCAAAAGGTGTCATCAGGATTCTGCCTTTTAAAATCTCTTGGTCATCTTTATTACACTTTGGCTGAATCCTCAGGAAGGCTTTCCCTTTGCAGTGGCAAATGGCCACCAGCCACCTCACACTGAAACTTTTGTCTGCTCAGCCATCCCAATGAAAAGAAAGAGAAAATTCCTTCCCTAAAGTTTCCACTGAAAGCCGTGGTGTTGACTCTGTTGAATCCTTTCTGACCATATATCCATCTCTGAACTGTTCATGGAGCCTGGAAAGATGAACTAGGCTGAGGGACCAGGTGAGATCACATGGTTGCCCTGGACCAGAGGTGGAGTCAGTTTCACCCAAACCACAAGGGCTGAGCGTTCCCTGTGAGGGAGAAGGGATTCCAGGAAGAAAAATCGAGGTGCTATTCCCTAAAGATGAGAAAAATGGTCCCTATCAGGCAAGAGCATCTATTTGCCACATACACATTCCTTTTACAATTTTAAAGGAAGAGAGAATTTTAAAAAGGGTGTGAATTGTCAGAGGAAAATCTCAGAGCAAGTGAAGCATCTCAGCTTTGCTAGTAAAGCAAAATACAAACTATTGACAACAACTGAACAAAGGGTAGAGAAAATTCCTTTCCGCTATCTTTTCGAAAGAATTAAACGTTGCATTTGTTTGCTGGAAGAATTATGCTGGTTGAATAATTAATGTTAATGTTAGATTGAATTAAATAAATTATAGTATATTTACATAATGGGGAATATATAGCCATTAAAATGATGTAGTCAATGAATATTAATATAGGAAAATTTGCCATAATTACCATAAGGAAAAAAATGCAGGTTGCAAAACAATATTTACAGAACTATCCCACTTTTATTTAAAAAATGTGGATGTATGTATGTATAGTAGAAAAACTCAAAACTAACCTGCAGTTGTTTCTTCAGCAGCTTTCCTGGGTAGAGATATGTTATAAATGACTTTTATTTTATTCTCTTTCCATTTTTTTGTATTTTTCAAGTTTTCTCCAATGAATACTTATTGCCTTTTTAAATGTAATTTTAATTTTTATTAGTTATTACTTTAGAAAGTCAAACAGTCCTATAAAACATAATGAAAAGCAGTATTCTGCCTCTCTCTTCACCCCAGTGCTCATTTCCAGAGGCAAGCACATTCAATGCTTTGGATTTTTTTTAGTATTTACTTCCATTTTTCTAAATAACATGTTTATATTGCTATTCTTGATATTTCAAATTTACATATTACATATTGACTTTCTAATAAGGAGTACAAAGACAATTATGTTAGAGCACCCTTTGAATACAATTCTTTATTCATTTTCCTGACATAGCTTAAGTCACTCCTTTCATACTGTGCCTGGCCAAATTCATATTTTTATTCAATTCATATTTGTTGTTTTTATGACTTGGACCATGTATTATTCACTGCTGATCCAAGTCGTGTAATTACATTTCCTTTTCTGAAACATATTTCTCTTAAGGACTTTAATTTGACCCTGAAAACCCTTCCACTAAGTGAAGATCTGTTAAATGAAAAACAAAACAAAACAAAAAAAACTCATGAATATTAACAGGGGAAAGTATTAATGCATCCCAACCCAAGATGCCCAACTTTCACAGATAGGAACAAATAGCAATTGAACAGTAAAAACAAGCTTAAATAAATACTACACAATGAGTTGATATAATAAAGACTTATTTTATTCATCAAAGGAAGAGGAGTAGGCTTAAGTGTGTGATGGAAGAGGGAGTCATTCTCTGGAAGGTATGTTCTTGTTGCACCATTGTATTCATCAACTTTTTGGGGTCATGGTTATTATTTGCTCAAGCTGCACTTAAAAACAGAGTATGGAACTAGACCTTTAGGTTTAAACAAAAACTAAATATGAGAGTACCTCAAAACTTGGAAGCAGTATGCATGCGCACAAGACTAAATGTTTAATAGGTCTTTCTTATTTGGCATTTCTTGCATAACAAAGCATTTGGGACTCATCCACACATGGCAAGTAACTCAAGTGTGCCCAGTATGCTAGTCTATGATTAGAAATGTTGAATTAATTGGTAGATATGTCATTGCCTAAAATGATAATGTCAAATTATCATGTCTTATAGCACATATAATTATATGTGTGCTTCTGGGTAAAAATTTGTTATCCCCCAAACAAAAATAAAAGATAACAGTTGTCTGAAAAGTGAAATAATTTTTCAAGAGATACTATGGAGAGAAAATTTTAACAGTCCTTTTATGAGGTAATTATAGAACATTTTATTTTTCTTGTATTTAATTGCTTTTTAAAAAAAGTTTGGGGTTTGTCAAATTTCTGGTGAAATATTTGTACAGCTATAGAATGCCTCTCTACATAGCAAAACATGTCAGATAATCTACTACTTTTATTTTTATCCCCAGAGACACTTGCCTGGATGTCTATCTTCTTCTGCTCTACTCTGGATTAGTTTTTCTCTTGAATTGCTGTACAACTGTTTTCCTGGCCTTCTCTTTTTCATCCTCCTGAAAATTCTTTGTCTCTTCTCTCCTTTGCCAGATTACCTGTTGATTCCACTCCTTTTCCTCAGCTTACTCCTCCATTTTGATGGAGCACATCCTTCAGTAACTCTTTTCAAAAGGCATATGGGAGGTGATTTTTTTAAGACCATGCATTTTCTAAAAATGTCTTGATTCTATATTCATTTCTGACTGATAGTTTGGCAGGCTAAAGAATTCAAAGTTAGAAATAATTTTCCTTCTGAATTTTAAAAGCACTGTTCTGTCATATTCTAATTTGATGATATTTTGATCTCTATTTCTCCCTGAGAGCTTTTATTAATTTCTGGTGACCTAAAGTTTTGGAATGATAGACTTTGATTTGAGAATTCCTTCATTATGCTAGGCTCTGTGAAGGGCTCCTTAATCCAGAAACTTCATTCATTCCTCCATTCATTAAAGTTCTTCTATTTCTTTCTTTGCTGTTTCCCCTCCTCTATTGTCTCTTTTAGTTATTTAGACTTTGGATCTCTAGACAGATCTTCTCACTTTCTCTCATTTTCCATTTCTGTTGTAATGTAGAGTTTCTGGGGAATGTCCTCAACTGTATCTTCTCATCCATCTGTTGCCTTTTTATTTCTGCTCTCCATTTTTTATTTCTATGAATTCTTTCTTGTTCTTCTCTTTTTATGAGCTTCATTCTTATTTTATAGTTGCAGTATCTTCTCTCATCATGACTACTAATCACATATATATTTTTTGAGATGAAGTCTCACTCTGTTGCCCAGGCTGGAGTGCAGTGGGGTGATCTCGGCTCACTACAACCTCTGCCTCCCAGGCTCAAGTGATTCTCCTGCCTCAGCCTCCCAAATAGCTGGGACTACAGGTGCGTGCCACCACACCTGGTTAATTTTTTTATTTTTGGTAGAGACGGGGTTTCACTATGTTGGCCAGTATTATTTTTCCCCTGCTTTGTATTAATTGTGTCAGAGTTATTTTCGTCTTTCCTCCCTCCCTCCCTCCTTTCTTCCTTCCTTCTCTCATCTCTTTCTTTTGTTCTTTCTGATTGTTATTTTTAGTCTCTATCTTCCATGTTAAAATCAGTCCCTCAATATCTGATGGGCATTTAGGAGAGAGGCTCTAAACTGCAGATTGAAAGTTCTTTGCTTGTTAATGTGACTTCGCAGCTGGTGAATCTCACTATAGGTTGACTGAGTGGGACCTGGCTGTTTCACTCGGGACTCCTTATTCATATTTTAAGCCAATTTTCTGGGCTGATTGGAACCCTCCAACCTCCTGCCTGGGGTGGTGTGGGTTAGGTTTGGCTGTAGTTTTATGGGACCCAGGTAGGGGCAGCACATTTGAGGGCCCAACTTTGCAGAATGTAAATCCTGTGTGTAATAGGCATTTGCTACCTCTCTGGGGTATATCCCTTGTCTACAAGTTGACCTCACCAGAAAGTAAATCTCCCATTTCTGCCTGGGTATAGAAGGGGTAGTTACCATACCATAAGGATTGAGTTTGGAGGTCTAAGCATCTAGATTCTCCTTTTTAAAGGTCAGCAGTGTTTAAAAGGACATTGTACATAGTATTTTGATTTAAAAGAAAATATTTTAATGGGGAAGAGCAATTATATTCCACTTAAAGGAAATCCCACCTCATTAAGATCAAACGATTCCAAGAGCACACACATCCTAGCACTGCGGGATATCTGATTGTTCACCAAGAAAATTTCCAGTGGGCGAAAGCCATGAGCAACCTCTTGAAGTCTGGTATCTAAAGAATAACAAAAATGGATGTACCAAGGACATCATATCCCATCACCACTGAAGTTGCTTTATATATTACCATGGCTACAACTGCCTACCCTCAGCCATTATGTCAGCAGGCAGTGAAGGCTACATGGGTGCCTTTCTTTTTTTTTTTTTTTTTGATACAGAATCTTGCTGTGTTGCCCAGTGCCCATGATGCAGTGCAGTGGCGCAATCTCGGCTCACTGCAAGCTCCACTTCCTGCGTTCAAGTGAGTCTCATGCCTCAGCCTCCTGAGTAGCTGGGATTATAGGTGTGCGCCACCATGCCTATATGTGTGTGTGTGTGTGTGTGTGTGTGTGTGTGTGTATATACACACACATGTATATATATGTATATATACACACATGCATACATATAAATATATGTATGTATATATACATATATATTATGTATGTATATATGTAATATACATAATACATATGTGTATATATACACATATACATACATATATATGTGTGTATATATACACATATATACATACATATATATATACACATATATATATGTGTATATATATAGTATCTTTAGTAGATATGGGGTTTTGCCACTTTGGCCAGGCTGGTCTCAAACTCCTGGCTTCAAGTGATCACTTGCCTCAGCCTCCCAAAATGCTGGGATCACATGCATGAGTCACCACACCAAGCCAATGGGTGCCCTTCTGTGAATTAAAGTCATGATTAATAAAACTATTTTTTGACCACCATTTATTTAGCACCTACTAGGTGCCAGGCCTTGTGCCAGGTGCTTTTAACGTGTTATTTCATACCTGTATTATCACATAAGTTGGTACAGGTTGGGTCCTGCGCAATCCAAGGGCTGTCATTGATTTTGTAGCCCATATCAGTGATGGCTACCTGGAACTGAGCAGGGCACAACCTGAGCAGCAATACATGGCGAGTCTGCCTTGAATCCTTCCAGCAATTCTAAGGAGTTCAGATAATTCAACAGATGATGAAACGATGGTTCAGAGAGAATAAGAAATTAGCTGAACTTCTTATAGCTATCAAGTATTGGAGCTGGGATTCTAATCTGCAAACCACCTGATTCTAAAGTTGGTGCTCTTACCAGGACTCTACTTTCACCATGGCAGGGAGGGAAGACGGGATAGTATGGAGCAGCTGGGAGCTACCTAACTACACTGTTTTCAGCAGGTGCTGGTTCTACCCTGGAAGCTGCCTCCTGGTCTAGACCTCAGCATGCCTTGCCACATAGGAAAGTCTTCCAGAAGGCCATTTCCATTTTAAACTCTGGCTCAGTGTTGTGGCTTCTCTCAGAGACACCTGGGGCCGGGAGTGGTATTTGTTTACCCAGTGCCCTCACTCTCCTTTGCAGTCAGACAACTAGAGGTTTCTGGGTCTGAAGGGAGGAGTCTTTTCATAAAAGGACTTAGAAGGTGCAGTCTGAGCCAGCAAGAGGGTTGGGGAAGAGGAACAGAAGGCCATGCTTGGAGCAGGTGCAGTGTCTAGCAAGGAACTCCAGTGCAACATGGCTGTAGGGGCATAAATCCTGCAAGCCAGGAATAATGAAGTAGCTGTCCTACCAGAGAGCATCACCCTAGGGGTAGAGGTTGGGGTCGAGGAACATGTGTGCACATGTGCTCATGTATGCACACGTGTGTGTGCGCATGTGTATTCATGCATGTGCATGCTTGTGCAAGTGTGTAGTGTTCACAACACTTGTGGATGTACAGAAATACAAATATAAAACTTGGAAAAACTGCCATGGGAATGAAAAACCATGAAGTCTGACTTCTGTATGAATGGGAGGTGCCTGACCTGTGCACGTGTGCACGCACACACACATCCACAGATGTTTACATATCAAGTTCTCCTTGTGCATGAGATACATTTGCCCCCATTCCCAATCCAGGCAGATTTGGATGTTTTTTATTTTTCTTTGTGTTTCTGTTAAAATGTTCTCAGGCACCTCAGAAGTAGCAACCATTTACTCTTCTTGCAATAGTAAAATAACTTGTCGGGTACTTATTTCCTAGCCAGACAATGTGTTCAACCCTTTATATGCATTACCTTGTTGACATTTCCCAGGACCTTATGAAATAGATGTCATACCCAACTTTCAGGTAAGAAAATTGAGACTATGAGACTGAGAGGTGAAGTCATGTCCCTGGGTCTTACTGTTCATAATTGGCTACGGACACATCTGAACCCATATCTAATCCCAAATATGGGCTCATTCTGACACATTCACTAATGCAACAAATGTTTATTGAGCATCTATTATAGGTCACACACTGTTCTAATTGCTGGAAATGAGGCAGTGAATGAAATAGATGCAGATCTCTGACTTCATACATGTAGCCAACAAGCATGTGAATAAAAGCTCAGCATCAATGATCATTAGAGAAATGCAAATCATAACCACAATGAGATACCACCTCACACCAGTCAGAATAGCTATTAAAAGGTCAAAAAATAACATGCTGGCGAGGTTGTGGGGGAAAAGGAATGCTTATACAGTGTTGGTGGGAGTGTAAATTAGTTCAGCTATTGTGGAAGACAGTGTGGCGATTCCTCAAAGAGCTAAAAGCAGAACTACCATTCAACCCATCAATCCTATTAGTGGGTATATACCCAAAGGAATATAAATTATTCTATTATAAAGGCACATGTATGCATATGTTCATTGCAGCACTATTCACAATATTAAAGACATGGAATCAACCTAAATACCCATGAATGATAGACTAGATAAAGAAAAATAAAAGAAATATGATACATATACACCATGGAATACTATGCAGCCATAAAAAAGAATGAGCTCATGTTCTTTGCAGAGACATGAATGGAGCTGGAAGCCATTATTCTCAGCAAACTAACACTGGAACAGAAAACCAAATACCACATATTCTCACTTATAAGTAGAAGCTAAATGATAACACATGGACACATGGAGGTAACAACACACACTGGGGCCTTTTAGAGGTAGCGGGTAGGAGGAGGGAGAGGATCAAGAGAAACAACTACTGGGTACTAGGCTTAATACCTGAGTGATGAAATAATCTGTACAAACCCCATGACATAAGTTTACTTATATGACAAACCTGTACTTGTACCTCTGAACTTAAATGTTAAAAAAAAATAAAGAAAAAAATCCCTGACTTCATGAAGCTTACATTATATAAGGGGAAATAGATCAAATAAGTTAAATAGTAAAACATGTCAAATGTAAATAATAATCAAGGCTAACAGGAAAAAGCAGAGCAAGGCAGAGGAGCAGCAATTTGGACTGGCTGTGGCTTTGGATGGAGCAACCAGAGAGAGCTTCACAGAAAAGGTGGCATTTGTATAAAGACCCAAAGGAAGGAAGGGAGCATGCCACAGAGTTACCTAGGAAAAAAGCATTCCAAGCAGAGGAAACAGTCAGTTCAGAAGTCCTGAGTGGGAGTGGTGTCAGCTGTGTTCAAAGAATGTTGAGGAAACCAGCATAGCTAGATCAGAGGTCATATGTGGGAAAGTAGTGAATATCGTATTTCCTTTAGTGATGAAATTAAAATGTGCATTCCCAATGCCATACATACATTGATGTTTGACCTCTGACAATGCATGTTCACCATACTTTACATTCCTGGCATCTTTCACTAAAGCCTATAGAGATTGGAGGCTGGGTTTTGTCCCTAGGAAAGGAGGAAGAGAACCTTTAGATTTCCACTGATGTCCACCTGCACTGAAGGAACGTACGTGCATGGTTAGTTGCGGGAGGGATGGACCAGCGGGAGATGAGAAAACTTTAACCCTGTCATTGCAATGATGTTGTCATCAAGTGACTTAGCAGCCAGCCCAGGAGCAGCCCTGAAGGCCCCTGCAAAATTATACCCCTGCAGCCCTGCCTTTCCCCTCTTGGTTGGAACTAAAAGTTAAGCTCTGTTTAATTCTTAGGACCACATATTTAGCTAACCTGCTCTGGCCTAAGTGATATTTTAGGAGGAATTAAGCTCACGGCTGATCATCTTTCACACTGATGGTGGTGGTTAATGTATCCTGGGGAGACCCCACTGTTGGGCCAGCTTCTCTGTTATTGGCAGGGCTTGGGCATGGGCCTGGGCTGGAGAAATGGCTCCTGTCTTGCCTTGGTTCCAGACGCAAACCGAGTCTGGGGCTTTGGAGATCTTAAGGAAAGCAGGGCCAACCCAAAGGAAATCAGACACAGAGAACAAAACAAATTGAATTTTTTGAGGAAATTGCTTTTTGCCTCCCATGTCTCTTTTCCCTTTATTTAATTTTTGGGATTCTGTGTGAGTTACAAACAATCAACTCTGTATTTTCTACCTATTAATAAATATTAAATATTAAAGAATCCAATTCTGGATGGCTGGTAGACCTGGGTGGGCACAGTGCCAGTTGCCTGCTATGCCTCAGCCTCCTTTCTGGGGGTTCTTCTCCTATGCTGACCCATGGTGCCTTTTGACTCCCATCTCCCTGGTCATAGGGAATTGGTCTGTCATCTAAGGACAGCCAATCTATATATTGATCGCCAACACATGAGGTGGTGCTGGGCAAAAGTTGGGTCTAACTGGGACAAGGGTGACTCTCTGAGCCATTCAGATTCGCTCACAGACCCCAAAATCTGGGGACTTATGTGCTTGGTGGCAGGAGTTAAAGCTAAAGGCATAAAAAGAGGTGGAGACAGTAGCTGAAGGCTGAGAAGAGGTAAACAGCTAACTGGTCACAAGAACATGCAGGGGAGGGGTCTGGCAACTCACACCTGCAACCTCAGCACTTTGGGAGGCCGAGGCAGGAGGATCACTTCAGCCCAGGAGTTCAAGACCAGCCTGGGCAACGTAGGGAGACCCTGTCTCTACAAAAAATAAAATAAGGGCAAAGCCTGAGTCCTCTCCTCTTGCTCTCCTCCCTAGACAGCATGAGATTCACCACTCACCCCACCTTCACCACAAACTGCCAGTCTCTGGGCTCTGTCCAGGTGTCCAGTGATGGTGCCAGGCTGGTCAGCAGTGCAGCCAGTGTCTATGTAGTCACTGGGGCTCTGGTTCTCGGATCTCCATGTCCTGTTTCACCAGATTCCAGGGCGGCATGTGGTCCAGGGGCCTGGCTGTGGGGATGGCCAGGGGGTCTGGCAGGAATGGGGGACATCCAGAACACGAAGGAGACCATGCAAAGCCTGAGCGACCACCTGGCCTCCTACTTCAACAGAGTGGGGAGCCTGGAGACCAAGAACCAGCAGGTAGAGAGCAAAATCCGGGAGCACCTGGAGAAGAAGGGACCCCAGGTCAGACACTGGAGCCACTACTTCAAGACCATCGAGGACCTGAGGGCGCAGATCTTCGCAAATACTGTGGACAATGCTCACATCGTCCTGCAGATTGACAATGCCTGTCTTGCTGCTGATGACTTTAGAGTCAAGTATGAGACAGAGCTGGCCATGCACCAGTCTGCGGAGAACAACATCTATAGGATCCACAAGGTCATGGATGACACCAGTGTCACTCAGCTGCATTTGGAGAGAGAGATTGAGACTCTCAAGGAGGAGCTGCTCTTCATGAAGAATCATGAAGAGAAAGTAAAAGGCCTACAAGCCCAGATTGCCAGCTCTGGATTGACTGTGGATGTAGATGCCCCCAAATCTCAGGACCTCACCAAGATCATGGCAGACGTCTGGGCCCAATATGACGAGCTGGTTTGGAAGAACTGATAGGAACTGGACAAGTAATGATCTCAGCAGAGTGAGGAGAGCACCACAGTGGTGACCTTGCAGTCTTCCGAGGTTGTAGCTGCTGAGATGATGCTCACAGAGTTGGGATATCCAGTCCAATCCTTACAGATCGACCTGGACTTCATGAGAAATCTGAAGACCAGCTTGGAGAACAGCCTGAGGGAGGTGGAGGCCTGCTTTGCCCTGCAGATAGAGTATCTCAACGGGATTCTGCTGCACCTGGAGTCAGAGCTGGCACAGACCCGGGCAGAGGGGCAGTGCCAGGCTGAGGAGTAGGAGGCCCTGCTGAACATCAAGGTCAAGCTGGAGGCTGAGATTACCACCTACCGCCACCTGCTGGAACATGGCGAGGACTTCAATCTTAGTCACACCCTGGACAGCAGCAACTCAATGCAAACCATCCAAAAGGCCACCACCTGAGACTTTGCTGAAGTTGCTTATCGTTTCAGGAGATTTGGGGCTGAGACGCTGGGGTCTTCTAAATATACAATCATGTTGTCTGCAAATACAGACAATTTGACTCCCTCCTTTCCTAATTGAATACCCTTTATTTCTTTTTCTTGCCTGATTGCTCTGGCTAGAACTTCCAATACTTTATTGAATAGGAGTGGTGAGAGAGGACATCCTTGTCTAGTGCCAGATTTCAAAGGGAATGCTTCCAGTTTTTGCCTATTCAGTATGATATTGGTTGTGGGTTTGTCATAAATAGTTTTTATTATTTTGAGATACGTTCTGTCAATACCTTGTTTATTGAGAGTTTTTAGCATAAAGGGCTGAATTTTGTTGAAGGCCTTCTCTGCATCTATTGAGATAATCATGTGGTTTTTGTCTTTGGTTCTGTTTATGTGGTGAATTACGTTTATAGACTTGTGTATGTTGAATCAGCCTTGCATCCCATGGATGAAGCCTACTTGATCGTGACGGATAAGCTTTTTGATGTGCTGTTGCAATAGGTTTGCCAGTATTTTATTGAAGATTTTCGCATCTATGCTCACCGTGGATATTGGCCTGAAGTTTTCTTTTCTTATTGAATCTCTGCCGGGTTTTGGAATCAGGATGATGTTGGTCTCATAAAATGATTTGGGAAGGATTCCCTCTTTTTGTATTGTTTGGAATAGTTTCAGAAGGAATGGTACCAGCTCCTCTTCATATGTCTGGAAGAATGCGGCTGTGAACCCATCTGGACCTGGGCTTTTTTTGGTTGGCAGGCTATTAATTGCTGCTTCAACTTCAGCCCTTATTATTGGTCTATTCAGGGTTTCGACTTCTTCCTGGTTTAGGCTTGGGAGGAGGCAAGTGTCCAGGAATTTATCCACTTCTTCCAGATTTACTGGTTTACATGCATAGGGTTGTTTGTAGTAATCTCTGATGGTGGTTTGTATTTCAGTGGAATCTGTGGTGATATCCCCTTTATTTTTTATTGCATCTGTTTGATTCTTCTCTCTTTTCTTTTTTATTAATCTGGCTAGCAGTCTGTCTATTTTATTGATCTTTTCAAAAAATCAGCTCCTGGATTTATTGATATTTTGAAAGGTTTTGTGTGTCTATATCTCCTTCAGTTCTGCTCTGATCTTAGCTATTTCTTGTCTTCTGCTAGGTTTGGAGTTTTGTTTTTTTTTTTAAATCTTGCTACTCTAGCTCTTTCCATTTTGACGATAGGGTGCCGATTATAAAGCGTTCTATTATGAGGACATATGCACACGAATGTTCATTGCAGCACTGTTTACAATAGCAAAGACCTGGAACCATCCCAAATGCCCATCGATGATAGACTGGACAGGGAAAATGTGGCATATGTACACCATGGAATACTATGCAGCCATAAAAAAGTGATGAGTTTGTGTCCTTTGTAGGGACATGGATGAACCTGGAAACCATCATTCTCAGCAAACTGACACAAGAACAGAAAATCAAACAATGCATGTTCTCACTCATAGGTGGATGTTGAACAATGAGAACACATGGACACAGGGAGGGGAGCATCAGACACTGGGGTCTGTTGTGGGGAACTAGAGGAGGGACAGCCGGGGATGGGGAGTTGGAGAGAGATAACATGGGGAGAAATGCCAGATATAGGTGATGGGGAGGAAGGCAGCAAACCACATTGCTATGTGTGTACCTATGCAACAATCTTGCATGTTCTTCACATGTACCCCAAAACCTAAAATGCAATAAAATGTATATTTAAAAAAAAAAATAAAACAAGACCACCACCCACCGGATAGTAGATGGCAAAGTGGTGTCTGAAACCAACGACACCAAAGTTCTGAGACACTAAGCAGGCAGAAGCAGGGTGCTCTTGGGGGAGCAGGAGGCCAATAAAAAGTTCAGAGGTCAAAATAAATAAGATAAAATAGTCAGGCACAGTGGCGCAAACCTGTAGTCCCAGCTATTCAGGAGGCTGAGGTAGGAGGATTGCTTGAGCCTGGGAGATTGAGGCTGCAGTGAGCTGAAACTGCCTCGCTGTACTCCAGACTAGGTGACAGAGAGAGACTCCGTCTCAAATATTAAAAAATATGCTGGATCCTGGAGGGCTTCTCTCTTCCCTCCACTGTTTTTTCCTCTCCTTTTCTCTCCAATTCTTTTTTGTCATCGTTTTCTCTTCTCACCTCCAAGTCTGCTTCTCTCAGTGTATGACCTCATACGTTCCAGAGGCAAAAGAGAGGAAGAGTGGGAGGGAGGCCTGGTCCCAAACTATGTAAGCTAGTTGGAAACTCCAGAGGAAGAAAGGTGTTTCTCTTTCCTGGAGCCTGTGTATAAAATTCCAGGGAAAACCCCTAATTTGTCTGTGTGGGTCACATGCCCTCCTTCTCCTGGCAAGTTCCTATGGCTAGGGGGATGGGCTATTTGATTATCTGGCTTAGGTCACATGCCGAGACCAGTGGTCAGGCAGGCAGCCCCCATAATCCAATGAAATGGAGGAGTAACTCATTGCAGCAGTTACCGCTACCAGAGGGAGGGGTTAAGAGCAGTGACGGCCATATTAGACCTACACATCAGCCGTTGACATTTAGTAATGCACCGTGTTCCAGCCACGATGGGAAAGGAAATACAGACACAGACTGTCCCCATGTTGGAAGAAATGACAAACTCCACAGAGAGTTGCAAACTTATTTTGTAAGTTTTATACTTTTGTAAGTCCAGTTTTCTCCACTGGAAAACTGGACTTCCTCGTATTGTCTGATCCTTTTCTAAGCGCCAAGACCCCTGCCCCTCTGATTCACAAGGGCTTCACCCAGGGCAGCGTGGAGAACCTGTGGAAGGTAGGTTAGGCCCACTTCTCTGGAACTCATGGGACTATTCTTAGGCTGTAGATCATATGACAATTCAATAAACGGAGGTGGGGCTGAGTAGAGATGAAGGCGTGCAGAGCAATCACTGTCCTCACCTGAAGGTAGCCAGAAAAGGTCAGGTGACTCTGGGTCAATAGCAGTTTGGCTGCCAGGATAGTCTTACCTAGCTTGCGGGGTAGAGTATAAGGAACTACTTCAAAGCATACAGGCTTCAGGGAAAAAACCAAAAACAAAATCCCAGGAAACCTGGACAACCTGATTAGTGCAGACCACCAAGTGTTGGCCCAGCTCCTAGAAAGAAGCATTGAACTGAGGATGCTGAGGATGGGAGGGGCATGGCTTTCAGCTTCAGGATTGGGTAAGAAGGAAGGCAGGAGGGACATGTGGCATGGAAAATAGTTTGGTAAGCCCCACCCTTGGAATCAGAGTTGAAAAGAACTTATAGATACCTTCAGAGGGGCTGTCAGGAACTAAGGCCTAGAACCAAAATAGAGGGAGAGAAAGATTATGAGGAAGAAGATGAGGCTCTGTACTGAATAGATTTATTGTGGGATAATAGATGTCCCTTTCACTCAGTGAGGGCCTCTGGACTGGGTGACACTCAGTAGAAGGCAACTGTAACTGGATATAATTATGAGGAAGGACCACATCATCCAAGGCCAGGATGGACTATGGGCAGGTCCTCCACCTATACTGTTGTGTACTGTGCAATCTGGGGGCTCATTGCTATTTTAATCTACATCAGTGGTGGTTCCTGCAGTGGTATGGTGCACAACCTGACTGACCATGGCAGTAAAACATTTCCTTGATATCTCAATGGCTAGATAGGTACAGCATAGCTAATGACTCATTCAACAACAAATGTGTCTGAAAACCAACCAGGAGCAGTACTGAGGCCTGAGGATCAGGCAAGGTTCTGTGGTTCCTGGGAGAGACAGTCACAGAAGGCTGTGTTCATATAATTGTCCAAGTTGTGGAGACAGAGAGAAGTGAATATTTCATTCTGTCTGGAGAGAGTGGTCAGAGAAGACTTCAGCAAGAAGGTGATACTTGAGCTAAGATCAAAGAGGAAGAGTTGGCTGGGTGTGGTGGCTCATGTCTGTAATCTCAGCACTTTGAGAGGCCAAGGCTGGCAGATCATGAGGACAAGAGGTGGAGACCATCCTGGCCAACATGGTGAAACCCCATCTCTACTAAAAATACAAAAATTATCTGGGCATGGTGGTGTGCACCTGTAGTCCCAGCTACTCAGGAGGCTGAACAGGAGAATCGCTTGAACCCGGCAGGGGGAGGTTGCAGTGAGCTGAGATTGCACCACTGCACTCTAGCCTGGGTCGAGGAAAAAAAAAAGGAACCAACTCTATAAAAAAAAAAAAAAAAAAAAGATGAAGAGTTAACCAGACAGATCAAAAGTGGTGAGAGGGTCCATTCCTGGAAGAGGAAATAACACAAACAAAGGCAAAGAACTGCTGGTTCATGTCCTGCCTAACAGGAAAGCCCGTTTAGATATTTGAGTTTGCAGTGGCATAGAATGTAGACTTTAACAGGCATGTAGGAACTTGGATCCGGAAGGGCTTTTAAGTGTTTTGCTAAGAGGTTAGATATCCATACTGAAGTATACAGAGGGGCAAGAACCGAGGTTTTGGGTAACCCATGGAACCTCCATCTCCATCCTGTAAGGCTTGGACTGTGACAGTGGAAGTAGTAAAAAGGGACATGGAGGATAATACACTTGCTGTGTGCCTGCTAGCTGAAAGGTCTGAATATGTCCCCCCAGAATTTATATGTTGAAGCTTAATCACCAATGTGATAATATTAAGAGATGGAGCGTTTAAGAGGTGATTAAGTCATGACGACAGAGCCTTCATGAATAAGATTAGTGACCTTGCTAAAGAGGTTGAAGGAGGTTCCCAGGTCCCTTCTACCATGTGAGGATGCAGCAAGAGGCACCATCTATGAAGCATCTGTGAGGCTTCACCAGATACTAGATCTGCTAGTGCCTGGTTTATAGACTTCCCAGCCTCCAGAACTGTGAGCAATACATTTCTATGATTCATAAGTTACCTAGTTTAATGTATTTTGTTAAAGCAGTCTGAATGGACTAGGACGGGAGCTATATTTGCTACGTCCCTTATTGCATTAACGAATGCCTCCTGGGCAGGCAGATACTGTGACAGAGTGAAGTTGACGGGTGTTAGAGCCAGTGTGCACCAGCAGGGACTCTGGGGGACTGAAGCATGTGTGCCCTGTTTAAAGGGACAGTCATTACTCAGCTCTAGTCAGTTGTTGCCATGAAAAAATGTGGTCTCAGTTTTGCCAGGTCCCTTGATTTTTCAAGAGAAGCCAGAAATCAAGGTTTTAGGTAAAATTTTCTCTGCTTTAAATGAAAGCAACGAATTCAAATGTTTTCAAAACATCATGAAGGCCAAACAAAACTCAAGCATAAGCAGGATTTAGCTAGCCATCTAGTTCACCTATCTTCCCATTCATCACCTACCCATCCATCCATCCATCCATCCATTCACTCACTCATATACACATCCATCCATCCATCCATGCACACTCCTTCTATCCGCCCATCCACAAACATAACCATACATCCACCCACTAATCTATCCACCTGCCTATCTATCCATTCATCCATCAATCCATATATCCACTTTTCATCCATCCACCCACCCATTTATATACCCATCTACCCATCTATCCATCCATCCATCCTCCTATCTATCTACCCATACACACACACGGCCATACATCCACCCCACTAATATTTCCACCCCCATATCCATCCATCTATCCATTCCTCTTCCACTGTTAAAGTACACTCCCTCTCAAACCTTTACAAGATGGAAACATTCATTTTTGTTTCCATCTTCTCCACCTGCCCTTGGTCTTGGAAGTCCAGTTTCCCTCCAAATTCAAGCAAATTATGTTTGTAAAGTGGTGCAAACATGAGTGAGGTTGTGCCTACCTCTTTTTAAAGGGAAATTTTTGCTTTCTCTCTATGTCCTTGCTGTGCGGCCTAAAGTAGAAGTGTATTTTTTCTCCCCTTGGATTCGAGCCTTCATAAGTGTTCCAGAACAAAATTAAACCAAATAGAGATTAGATTCCCCTCCCTTTTCTTGGAAATATCTTGCCACTGGGCCAGGCTCCCTGGGAATTAAGTAACTCTTCAAAAGGAGATCAGAAATAGATTTCTCAGTGGGGTTTCTAGATGTCAGTAAATGGATTTATGGAAAATGGGTTAGGTTTGGCAATTTTTAAACTGTGGTTGGATGAATGTGCAATATGTGTCTGTAAATAACCCCTTTTCAATTTCTTCTTCTCTGTATCCAATTGGAACTCTTCCTCTTTAATATCCTGCTTCCATTGTCCTTCCTTACTTTATTTAAATGCTTTACCTAAATATCTTCTCCAGCCTGAGGTTAGAATATTGGAAAGGGAGAAGGTCAGATAACTAATATTTACTGTGCTAAGCTCTTGATCTATGTGGTAGCATTTATATTTCTGATTTCCATGGCAGATATCCAAGCATGATCTAAATAGGAGGGCATTCATTACTAGATATATACATTCTTTGAGCTTCAATTGTTTCATCTGTCAAATGGAACAAAGCCTCCGTGTCTCCTTTCCCAACCAAATGAAAATATCTTCAAAGGGTCTGCCAAGGTGCCTCACAACCCCACTATGACTAGTCCCACCCTCAAAGGAATTAAAGCTTTGTTAAAATGTCTGTGCTCTCTGGGAGCTCATCCCACTGTCAAATCAGCTTTTATTATTATTCAAATGTATTTGTGAGATTAGGAGGTCCAGAGAGTATGGAACACAGGGAGGGTAGGTCTTGATGGAGTCTGATGGAGCCAGCAGGAGGTCTACATAGACCCTGCTGGGAAGGAACATGGGAGGGAAGCATGCTCCTTGGGCACTTGGGGACAGTTTGAAGGATGTCTGGGGAAGGAATGAACAAGGAGAAGTGGATACCTTTTCTTTCACATCTAGACCATTCATTTGGCCTGTGCTTTCTCAGCTGAATACCTCCCCATCTGTGAGGAAATGGTGCATCAGAACAGGATGGTGTCATAAACTAGCAATTCTTATCATCCATACCCTAAGTTTCCCTTTCTATCAAATGGACAGAATTGCTGTGAGACATTCAACAAGATAAATTAAGGTAATGTTTGTGCAACGGCCTGACTTCTCCTCCAAGGGGCTGCTTCTGTTTGAGCTCAGTCAATCTTCGGTTGGGCCTCTCCTGATAGAGACGCCAGAGAGAGACGTCTTTACAGCTGGGATCAGGCGTGAGGGTAGGACAGGTGATCTGCCAGTCCTTAATCACCTGCTGACTTGCAAGGGGTGGGGTAAATACAGTCATCCCTCAGTATTCACAGGGGATTGGTCTCCCATAAGATACCAAAATCCAAGAATTCTCAAGTCCCTTCTATAAAATGGTGTAGTATGTGCATATAACCTATACACTTCCTTCTGTATACTTAAATCATCTCTAGATTATTTATCATGTCTCATACAATGTAAATGCTATGTAAATAGTTGTTACACTATATTGCTTTTTATTTGCACGATTTTTTATTGTTGTATTATTGTTATTTAGTGCTTTGTGTTTCAAATATCTTCCATCTGTGATTGGTGGGTGTGGAACCCGGAGAAGCGGAAGGCCTGCTCTACGACAGCAGCGGCAGTGTTTAGCGCTTATTTTGTGCCAGGCATTTTACAGATGTTATGTGATGTAATACTTTCAACAACCCCCGAAGTCAGAAGTCTTTCGATTTCCCTTTTATAAGTGAGGAAATAGAGGCCTGGTGGGAGGGTCAAATAATTTCCCCAAAGCCCCAGTGAGTGGGATAGTTAGGATGGAGCAGTGGCAACAGAGACCATATGGTCCACAAAGCCTGAAATATTTACCATCTGGCCCTTGACAGAAAAAACATCCTGGCGGCTGCTACAGCAGAACGAGCTACTACCAAGGCAGGAGGCAGAGGGGGCAAGGGGATGAATACCCCGGCCGTTCCGCCCTCACACTCCGGGTCCTCTACTTCTGTTACTGCCTCCCACTGGCTGACCCAGGAACCCAGAGAATCTGCTCTCCCGGCTGTGCTCTCAACCCCTCAGTATGTTGCTTCCTTGTTTGGGGGCTTTCTGATGAGATGGGAGTTTCTGGAAGACTTGGGGCTTCAGGCTTCACAGGTTTTTTTTGTTTGTTTTGAGATGGAGTCTCTCTCTGTCGCCCAGGCTGGAGTGCAGTAGGATGATCTTGGCTTGCTACAACCTCCACCTCCTGGGTTCAAGCAATTCTTTTGTCTCAGTCTCTTGAGTAGCTGGGATTACAGGCACCCACCAACATGCCCAACTAATTTTTGTATTTTAGGAGATGGGGTTTTGGCATGTTGGCCAGGCTAGTCTTAAACTCCTGACCTCAGATGACCCACCCACCTCAGCCTCCCAAAGTGCTGGGATTACAGGCATGAGCCACGGTGCCTGGCCTTCATAGTAGTTAAGAGTTGGGGCAGCTAAGAGATAAAGATTCAAATCCTGACTAGTATTTCTAGTCCTGAGTTTCCCTGACTTGCCAGTAGGACTGATGTGAGGCTTGAGGGAAAGGGTTTGGTAAGGCCCAAGGAGAGCCCCTGGAGAACAGAAAGGCCTTTTCCAAACTTGCTGGCCCTTCTCCCTAGGAGGGGCTTCCTCAGGGGGCCTCCCTGACCCTCTCTCTCCTCTAACCTGGCTTTGCTTTTCTTCATGTCACTCACCTCTACTTTATGCTACATAATGTGTTGTATGTACACATATCTGTGTATAGCAGGCATGTACTTTGTATGTAGACATATGCACATAGGTGTACAGTATGCACATGTGTATACATGCATGCTGTAGGTGTCAGTTTCTTGCCTCCCTCCCACACTATTATCTTATTCATCACCCTATCCCCAGTGCCTAAAACACCCAACTGCTCAAATCAGGCACTTGATAACTGCTGGTTGAATGAATGATTGAAACAACGTCTGTTATTTTTTAACAATTTCTTTTGCATCCTTCTTACTGTCCAGCCAGGACAGCACTTGCCCCTCCAGATTGTTCTGGATGAGTGAAGGCATTTTTGATACAGATTTATAAGCATATCCGGGATTGGGATCCCTAAATAAGGCAAGGGCCCACAATCTCATCTAAATAAATGGGTGCTCTCCATCCCTGTGCCCCGTGGCCATGCTGTTGCCCTGAGTTTGCTTTCCCTTCCCATAAGCTTGCCCTCCTCATTTCCTACCCGGTGGCCTCAGGTGGCAGGTGAAGGGGGCAGACATCTGTACTGCTGGCCAGCACCAAAGGCAGGGGAAATGTGTGCAACTTCCTGAGCAGCACAGGAGGAGAGCGAAGGAAGAGGAAGGAGGAGGGCTGAGGCCGGCTGGCAGCCTGCTGGCTTCATTTCCTGGGGACTCCAGCAGCCGGCAGAGAAGGAGTGAAATGAGATTGAGCGAGGTTCCCAGGCCCTCTGACTGTGAGTGTTGTGGGTGAGAACTGAGGACTGGCTCCGAGGTTAGGTGGGTCGCAGAATCACCTCTCTATCTTTTGATGAAACTGGCCTTAGCTTTTGTGGTTCTCACGGCTTTACCAAAGAACACGTTTGCATCTAAAATCCCTGAGAGCCTATTTCAGCCCTTGAAGCTCAGCCTCATTTTTCTAGCTAGTGTGGGGCTGCCAGGCTAAACCAGCTATAGCCACTCTCAAAATTCCCCACACTTCTCTTGGGGGTGCCGAGAAAATGTCTTGCCTTTATTTGTTTATAATTCCTCTGATTTTCCACACAGGTCCTGGCTGCTGGATAAAGTACTTTTAGTCAAATCCTGTAAACCTAATTTGATGCAGGTTTTTAGAAGTCATGGTTAGCCTCTTTAAGTGAAACAAAAAAACTTCCCAGTCCCTCATGTTTTCCTTCCTGCCTCTCCATGAGATGGTGCCTGGGTGTGTGGAGGACTGTGGCTCACCTGTGTGGTGGCAGAGGGAGGCAGTGGCCTTTGGGTCCTTGCTGGCCACAGCTGCAGAGTCCCTGGCCTGGGCTGCTGCTTGCCCTGGGCCTGCTGAGGTGGAGTGGTCCAAGCTGACCCCCAGATGTGGGGGCACTGAAGCCTGTGACTTGCATCCCAGGTGGTCTTGTCCCTCTTTTGGCTTGGTCAGGTCCTGAGCACATTCCCTGCCCAGGCCCCCTGTTGGTTCTCACCTGTGAGCACCTGTTGTCCTCTTCATCTTAGCCCCTCTCTGGCTGGGGCACCCTTCAGAGACAAGAGGCAACCCATATCAGTTTTACCTTCTAAATTGGTCCTTTTCTTTCATTATTATTATTACTGTTGTTGTTATTTTGTTTGGAGACAGACAAGGTCTCACTCTGCCATTCAGGCTGGAGTATAGTGGCATGATCTTGGCTCACTGCAACCTCTGTCTCCTGGGTTCAAGCAATTCTCATGCCTCAGCCTCCTGAGTAGCTGGGATTACAGGCACGGCCACCACATCCAGCTAATTTTTTGTAATTTTAGTAGAGACAGGGTTTTGCCATGTTGGCCAGGCTGATCTCGAACTCCTGGCCTCAAGTGATCTGCCTGCCTAGGCCTCCCAAAATGCTAGGATTACAGGCATGAGCCACCATGCCTGGCCTCAGTATGACTCTTTTTTTTTTTTTTTTTGAGACGAGTCCCTCTTGTCACCCAGGCTGCAGTGCAGTGGCATGATCTTGGCTCACTGCAACCTCTGCCTCCTGGGTTCAAGCGATCCTCCTGCCTCAGCCTCCTAAGTAGCTGGGATTACAGGCATGCGCCACCATGCCCGGCTAATATTTGTATTTTTAGTAGAGACAGGGTTTCACCATGTTGGTCAGGCTGGTCTCGAACTCCTGACCTCATGATCTGCCCACTTTGGCTTCCCAAAGTGCTGGAGCTACAGGCATGAGCCACAATACCTGGCCCTTTCAAGCTTAGAAGTTCAGATATAAAATATCAGTAAGTGTCCAAACCAGAAAGAGAATATACACTCAAAAGGTATTTACCCAAGGAGAACTGAATGAAGGGGCCAAAAAAGGCATCATCAGGGTTAACGGAACCAAGAGGGAAAGTGTGACACCCAGGGATAAGCAGTAGTGGGAAGCTATTACCACCTCTGCTGAAGGGGCAGAGACCATGGAGAAATGAACACATGGAAAAGGGGCTAACCAACAGAAGCAGGGGGCCGGGGAACTATGGCCCAGGGGTCTGCCACCTGTTTTTACAGATAAAGTTTTATTGGAAGACAGCCATGTCCATTCATTTATATATTCTCTATAGCTCCTTTGTGCTATAACGGCAAACCTGAGTACTGATAACTACCCACAAAGCCTAAAATGTTTTCTGTCTTAAGCTTTGCCAGACAAAGTTTGCTAATAACTGCTGTTATGGGCAGTGTACCCCCCAAAATCCATACATCGAAGTCCTAACCCCCAGTACCACAGAATGTGACTGTAATTGGAGATTGGGTCTTTAAAGAGGTAATTAAATTAAAATGAAGTCATTAAGGTGAGCCCTAATCGAATATTACTGGTGTCCGGTTTTGTGGTTTTTCTTGTTTTTGTGGTTTTTGAGACAAGGTCTTGCTCTGTTGCCCAGGCTAGAGTGCAGTGGTGTGATCTCATCTCACTGCAGCCATGACCTCCCAGGCTCAAGCAATCCTCCCACCTTAGCCTCCTGGGTAGCCAGGACTACAGGTGCGCACCACCATGCCTGGCTAATTTTGTTTATTTTTTTTGTAGAGATGAGGTTTCACTGTGTTGCCCAGGGGTGCCTCAAACTCCTGGGCTCAAGCAATGCACGTGCCTCGGCCTCTCAAAGTGCCAGGATTACAGGTATGAGCTACCATGCCTGGCCACTAGGGTACTAATAAGAAGAGATTAGGGCACAGACATGCACAAAAGGAGGACCACGTGAAGATGCAGGGAGAAGATGGCCATGTGCAAACCAATGAGAGAATCCTTAGAAGATACCAACCCTCCTCACACCTGTATTTGGATTTCTAGTCTCCAGAATTGTGAGAAATAAATTTATGTTGTTTAAGCCACACTGTGCTACTTTGTTATGGCAGCTCCAACAAACTAATACAGCTGCTATAGTGGAACAAAGCTACTGTCAGACCACAGGAAGGCAGAGAGGGCATATGGGGGATAAGTTCCCTGGCTCTTCCTTCTCCTACTCCTGATCTAATTCTGGTGACCACCATTGGCTCAACCTACCAGAAACCAGCCAACAAAGTAGTCTGCGTGTTTCCATCGATAAAGGTGGCTTCCCAGGCCTCAGAGCAAGACACAGAAGGGCAGGGAATGGACCTGGGGGCAAAAGTGGAAGAACCAGGGCATACACGGGAAGGTAGGGAGAAGGGTACCCATCACTCAACTCCGACAATTACCAATATTTTTCCATTCTTGTTTCATCTTTCTCTGATTTTTTTCTGGAGTATTTTAAGGCAAGTCCCAGAAACCATATTGTTTCACCTAAAAATAGTTTAGTATACATCTATAATAAACAAGAACTGTTAAAAATGGCAATAATGCCTTTATCATACCCAATAAAATTGACAGAAATTCCTTAAAAATGTGTCATACTATTCTCAAATGTCCCCATTGCTTCAAAAATATCTTTTCACAGTTGGTCTCATAATCAGGAGCTAAACAAAGTTCATGTATCACATTTATGTGTTGACAAAACGGAGTCATTTGTCCCCCTGTGAAATTTCTCACATTCTGAATTTGGCTGTTGGCATCACTGAGTTGTTGTTGAACTTGTTCCTCTGTCTCCCGAATTTCCTGCAAACTGATAATTAGATTTTGACTTGATTACATTCATGGGTGGTTTCTTCTCTTGCATCACTTTGCAGAAACAGACTATCTGCTTCTCCCACTTTCTGTAACATTGAGAATGATCTGTGGGTTCAGAGATGTTAGCTTCCTCTTGCCATTATCAAGTTCTTTATGAACCTTTTATCTAATGATGTCAGTGTTTATTGATGATCATTGCTTGGTCCATTATCTCATTCAGGTTTGCAAAACGCTGATCTTCCAAATCTATCATTCCTTCTGCATTTATTAGGTAGAATTTTTCTACAAAGAAGAATTTTCCCTCTTGACTATTTGTAACTCTGAAATAATTATTACAGAAAAGACATAATACATATCCATGTCTTTTTCTTAATCATCTTTCAGAGTACTAAGTCAGTGAACTAGTATTCAATGATTTTTTTCTTATATTATTAAGAACTCACAATTTAAAAATATATTTGAGGTGTTTAAATCCATTGCAGTCAGTTTCTTTTGATGTCAAATTGTGCCATCTTTGGCCAGTGGGAGCCCTTCAAATTGGCTCCTGTGTCCTTTTGACTTGACACCATTAATATTTCATCACTTCCTTGCTATCAGGTGCAATAAAATGGCTCAAACTCATTCTGTGCAGGTCTTTCTCCAGAGCTGTCGTCAGCCCTGTGTCTTGGTCCTGGCTCCCTAGGAAACAGGCTGAGCCAAAAGTGTAAGTGCTAACAGTTTACTGGGAAGAGTGCAATCCCAGGAAAGCAGGGAGGTTTAAAAGAAATGGGAAGTGAGGCAGAGGGGAAGATGAAGTACAAAGGGAGGAGTTCCCAGGTGGCCACAGCTTCCCAATAAGCAGCCAATTGCTTGGATGCTCACAGCCTCTTGACATAGAAGGCATGGAAAGACTGCATCTCAGCACGGTCTGCCATGCAGCATCCCACATTCTGTTATCTCCTCTCCATCCCTGAGTTGTATTTCTGTGCTCCCATCACGGCTGCAGGGGAAGCCAGCATCTCCATGTGGCCTGTGCAGCCAGCGTGTTGTCAAGGTGGTTTCCCTTGGCACTCACTGTTGTGTGTGGGGACTCCTCAGTATGTGCTGGTGGTAGTGGCTCTGGGCACAGCTTTACAACCAAAACAACAGTGTGAGTGATGGTTAGGGCTGCATTGACCAGGAAGCAAGGCAAATGGCCAAGACCCATTGGTATAGGGACCAAGCGGACCTCAGAGAGTGCCTGACTGGGTACATCCACCCCTTCTGCCTCATGTTTTTAGACCTGCTCACATCCTTTTGCGATATTCAGATCTCATGTGGGAAAAATCACCCATACTTCTTTCCTTAGAGGGGAGGTACAAGCCTAGTTCTTCCAGACGATGGCCAGTTGCAGTCTCCTCAAGAGATCTAAAACTGTTTAGCAAACAAAGTCACGGTCCTCACTGCTGCTGCTGGTCCAGTGGCCAAAATCTGTGTTTATCATCTCCCTTCTGCACTGCTCATTTTGTTCAACTTCCAGTTTAGTGGAATCCTTACTATGTACCCAGGTGAAAATGTTCCCACCTAAGTACCAAGACCTTTAATCCAACAGAATCTAGGGTGGCAGGAAGAAGCAGCTAAAATTCTGCAACGTCTTCACTGGGAGTGTTAGAAGTCAGTTGTGCTTTCAGCACTTGCATCGGTTCCGGTTCAACGTGGGTGGCATATTCAGTGTGGTGACCCTACATTTGTCCCAAGCTGGCCCTTCAGCTGAGACGGTATCAGCCCATCACACCTTTTTTTTTTTTTTTTTTTTTTTTTAATATATAGCTAGCTGTCTCTGGGTGAGGTACATGGCCGACTATTATATCCTGTGGTTTTGAGCTCATTGTGTCATACCTGCCTGGTAGTAGAATGTACTCTTTGGTCTGTGACAATGTAATGTAGGGTATCATGTCAACAGATGAGACATTCTGTTCACCCTCAGATGGCAGTGCTGGTAGAAGCACTGTAGGGAAAACCAGGTATGACACATTGGGCTCAAAGCCACAAGATAAAGTAGTCTTACACGTACTTCATCACCCAGAGACCACTTGCAAGATAAAAGATGGCAGAATGACCTGGGGAAGTCTCAGGTAAAAGGCCAGCTCAGGGACACCTTGCAGGGTTGGGACACTGGAGGTGGTACAGGGACTGTTGTCTTTTTCCTTCCAGACCCCTGACCAACAAGCAGAGCTAAGGAGTCCACATTTCCACACAGCAAGCAGCCTACTGCTGGCAGCTCTGCCCACAGGGCTGATTTCCCTCCACCGCTATTTCTATGTGGGGCTGTCATATGGCAAAGTCCATTTCTGGCTAGGGTCAACTTTGTATTAATGCTAGATCATGAATATAACCAAGCCCTATTGAGTGGCTCAGAGGGATATCAGTTTCAGGTGGTGCTCTCCAGGATGTCCAAGCAGCAGTACAAGTTTCTCTGCCACTTAGGAGGTATGACCCAGCAGATCCAATAGTACTAGAGGTATCCATGCAGGTGATAATGTTGCAGGAGTGTTAATAAACTTCAGCAAGAGAGATGCAGCAGAGATCCCGAGGGTTCTTCAGCAAGGCCACGCATTGAGTCTGGTGTGTTCTCAAGCCCTGCCAGAGATTACATGCCTGACCATGGGATGCCAAATGACTACACGGCACCACAGATGTTCATTGTGATCTGAGTATTATGAATCCAATGAGTCATGCAGTTGGGTGGATATAGCAGTAATCCACTGTACTATAAAAATGACACAGTCAGGATGTGGCCTGACCAAATACAGAAGGTACAAGCAAATGGCATGAACGGGTGGCCCAGACTCCCATGGCACCTACCTCTTTTGCACCAACGCATCTCTCAACAGGAGGACAATAGAGAAGGCCTGTTGCTTTCCTTGCCATATAAAGGAGAGCTGCTTTCAACCCCCCTGTTATTAGGGATAAGGAAAAGCAATAATTCACCATATCAACAGCCATAAATCAAGTGTCAGAAGTACCACCAGTGGCAGAGCAGCTGCGCTGCAACAGGGCTACGTCCTGGTAAGGTTGACAGTAATCTACCACTATCCTCCATGAGGTGTCTGGTTTTCGCAAAGGCTAAAAAAGTGAATTGAATACAAGTGTGATGGGAGCCACTATTCCTGCATTCTTTAAGTCCTCAAAAGTAGCAGTAATCTCTGTAATTCCTCTTAAAATGAACTATTGCTTCTGAGTTACTGTCTTGGCCAGGACAAGGGGTAGGTTCCGCATGGCCCCTCCTACCCAGATGACTTTTAACTTGTAAGCCAGGGAACCAATGTGAGGGGTCTGTTATCTGTTAACTATATTCATCCCAATTATGCATTCTAGCCAGAGTTATAATTGAGAACCAGAAAAATAAACAAGGGGTGGATTCATGGACTTTCCCCTTGTTCAAAATTACCCTGGCAAAAGGCAAACAGTTCTCTCTGGGGAAAGATAAGTTATGAGTTCATATCTGTATTTCCAGTTAAAACCTTAGATTACAGAGTCTTAATTCATTTTGAGTTTTTACTTGTCTCTCTTCTTTTGTGCTAAAAAATCTTGGTTCATAATTATGTGAGTAAAAGCACACATTTGCTGATCCTGCAATATGCAGAGGATAGTTTCATAAGGATAATACCAACAGTTTCCTCTGTCTGAGACTGTATCGTTGCTCACTCATGTTTGGTGCCAGTCTCTGTAGAGGGTTATACATCTCTGCACTTTTGGACTCAGGCTGTGCGTCTTTCTTTGGCCCATAAAATGAGAGTGTAAATGGCATTGGTCATTTACAGGAAGAAGGTCTAAGAGCCTGAGTATCTTTTTTCTCTGTCTCGATGACTATCACAATATTCCAGGCAGGTGCTTTTCCCCCAGCCTGAGTCATGGAGAGAAGACAACGTGGATCAGAGCTGTAGCCAACATGCCATAAACATGTAATGGAAGAACAGAAGCTTTGTTGTGGAAGGCACCTTGATTTGGCTTTATTTGTTACCACAAAATAACATCATCTAGTCTATCTGGATTTATAGAGGATTGAATGCAGTTTAACATTTCTTCATGGTTTTTTTTTTTTTTTTTTTTTTTTGAGACGGAGTTTCACTCTTGTTACCCAGGCTGAAGTGCAGTGGCGCAATCTCGGCTCACCGCAACCTCCGCCTCCTGGGTTCAGGCAATTCTCCTGCCTCAGCCTCCTGAGTAGCTGGGATTACAGGCATGCACCACTATGCCCAGCTAATTTTTTTGTATTTTTAGTAGAGACAGGGTTTCACCATGTTGACCAGGATGGTCTCGATCTCTTGACCTCGTGATCCACCCGCCTCGGCCTCCCAAAGTGCTGGGATTACAGGCTTGAGCCACCGCGCCCGGCCTTCTTCATGGTTTTTTTTAGTCCTTAGGATATATATCCCAGTAAGGATATACTGTCAAATACTATTATTTTTAGAGTCATTTGCAATACTTCTTCTTTATGTGGTTAAATCACCAACCTAATAACACAATCATTATTACTTGTTTCCATTTTCCAACTTTTATTAATTTCTTTTTCTTTTTTTATTTTTATTTTATTTTTGAGATGAAGTCTCGCACTGTTGCCGAGGCTGGAGTGCGGTGGCGTGATCTTCACTCCCTACAACCTCCACCTCCCAGGTTCCGGTGATCTTCCTGCCTCAGCCTCCTGAGTAGCTGGGTTTACAGGTGCCGGCCACCACGCCCAGCTAATTTTTTGTATTTTTAGTAGAGATGGAGTTTCACCATGTTGGCCAGGCTGGTCTCGGACTTCTGACCTCGTGATCCACCTGCCTCAGCCTTCCAAAGTGCTGGTATTACAGGCGTGAGCCACCATGCCCGGCCTTGTCTTTTATTTTTAATTTTAATTTTTATTTTTTTTGAGGTAGGGTCTCACTTTGTTACCCAGGCTGAGTGCAATGGTGTAATCATGGCTCACTGCAGCCTTGACCTCCTGGACTCAAGTGATCCTCCCACATCAGCCTCCTGCATAGTTGGGACTACAGGCATGTGTTACCATGTCTAGCTTTTTTTTTTTTTTTTTTTTTTTGAGATGGGCATCTCCCTGTGTTGTCCAGGCTGGTCTCAAACTCTTGGTGTCAAACGATCCTCCCACCTTGGCCTCCCTAGGTGCTGGGATTACAGATATGAGCTATGACGCCCTCACTCCTTTTTATCTTTATTTACGTTTGTTTTTCATTTGAAACATTTACATTGGTCCAAAGTTAAAATATACAACAAACTACATTACAGTTAAGTCTAGGGTCCATCTCTGTCTCTCTGCCCTGTTCCTTTCCTTTCCTTATACGTCTCCATCTTAACTGTTTTTGTTTTATCCTTCTATTATTATCTTTTGGTAATATAAGCAAATATATCTTTTTATTTATATACCCCACTTTCTTCAACAAAAGAGCATACCAGAAACACTTTCCTGTCCCTTGCCTTTCCAGTTAACAATGTATCTGGAAATATACGTATACATAGAAATCCTTCCTATTCATTTTTATAGCTGTGTAATACTCCAACCAGTCCTGTACTGATAGACATTTGGACTATTTCTGTTCTTTTACTATTATAGTTATTGGCAATGGATATCCTTGCATATATGTCATTTCATATTTTTGCCAGTTTATTTTTGAGGTAGATTGCTAGAAGTGGTATTGCTGTGTCAAAGGTTAGATAAATTTGTAATTTTGCTAGACAGTCTCAATTTCCCTCCATCAGGGATTTTGTTTTGTATTTCTGCCAGCAGCTTATGAGAGAATCTCTTTTCCAACAGCCTTATCAAGAGCAGGTAGTCAGACTTTGGATTTTTGCCAGACTGATAGGAGAGAAGTGATATTTCCATGTACTTTTAACTTGCCTTTTTTGTATCCTGAGGAAGCTGAGTTTCTCGCCACACATTTAACAACCATTTGCATTTCCTTCCTGCAAACAGTTTATATCTTCTTTATTTTTCCATAGGGTCATTGCTGATTTTCTTCTCAATTTTTAGAAGCTTCTTTATCCATTGGGAATATTGATCCTTAGTTTAGAAGTTGTATTTCAGATAATGCAAAATGTCACAGTCCTATGTCATGTGCAGGGGAATTTGGGAACATCTAGCAAAATTACTAATGCATCTTTCCTTTGACCCAGGAGCCTCCTAAAGACCCTGGACTTGACATGCTGAGCTGCTGAAACAGCAGTGGCCACCTCTAGACTACTTGTTATGCAAGAAAAATGAGCCCTTAGATGGATGGTGGTCAGTTTTTTTGTTTGTTTTTGTTACCTGATGCTTCCCTACATGATATACATCTGTTTGTTTACAGATCAAGCTATTATAAATATTTATTTGGAGGTTTTTCTCTTCCACTAGGCACATCAAAAACATCTATTCTTTCTCTCTAATCTCTACCTGTCACCTCTCTCCTTCTCATTTATCTCTTATATTTTCTTCCATTTTTTCCCACCATGATGTTATCCTTATCCAGTGATTCAACTGTTTAAAAAAGTAGGCTTTTGGCTGGGTATGGTGGCTCAAGCATGTAATCCCAGCACTTTGGGAGGCCCAGGTGGGCGGATCACCTAAGGTCAGGAGTTTGAGACCAGTTTGGTCAACATGGTGAAACCCCATCTCTACTAAAAATACAAAAATCAGCCGGGTGTGGTGGTGCACGCCTGTAATCCTGGCTACTCAGGAGGCTGAGGCAGGAGAATCGCTTGAACCCGGGTGTCGCAGGTTGCAGTGAGCCAAGATTGCGCCACTGCACTCCATTCTGGGCAACAGAGCCAGACTCCACTTCAAAAAAAAAATTAAATTAAAAAATAAAAGTAAATTCTGAGGCACAGTCTAATGCCTCCCCCTACTGCCCCCCCATACCCTGTGCACAACAAAAGGTTCCTAGGGGAAGCAGAAAGGTAATAAGCGTGATTTTATACATTGTTTCTCCATTCTTTGGCATCTAGAAGGTGGATGCCTTCATAGTGGGGCGGCATATTTGCTGTAGCTCTAGCTCTGTCTGCTCTGGCGATGCCCAAGGGAATTGTAGAATTGATTAGGCTATGTACAGAGGCTGGGCCCTGTCTGGCCTCCTCCTGTGCCAGCTCAGGCCTCCTTAGCTGTGTGTCTTCTTTGGCTGCCACTCCTTTAGCCATATAAATGGTATATCTTCTCTTCCTGACCTGGGTGGAGCCCACATATTTCAAGGAAGTCATGCTTTGGCTCAGCTCACGGCTGTGCTTGTCATTTCACATGGCAGTTTCTGAAGTCAGCACCAAAGTCTGTAGGCGCTACCTTATCAAAATAAAAGACTAGGACCTAAGAATGTATATGCTGGGATATTTATTGCAGCATCATGTGTAGTGGCAAAAAAAGGAAGTAACATAAATGCTTATCAATAGGTGCAATAAATGATGGTACATTCATACAATGGGGCATTTTTTTTTATTACTCCTTAAAAATGAGCTAGAGCTGGATCTGTTGCCCTGGAGAGATGGTAAGATATACTGTACTTCAGAAGCTACCACTGTGAACTATGTACTGTGTTCCTCTTTTTCTCTCTATATATATATTTTTAGAAACAGGATCTTTCTATGTTGCCCAGGCTTGAGTGCAGTGGCTATTCATAGGTGTGATTATAGCACACTGCAGCCTTGAATTCCTGAGCTCAAAAAATCCTCCTGCCTCAGTTTCCTGAGTAGCAGAGACTGTAGGCATATACCACCATGCCTGGTTTTCTCTATATTTCTTAAATGACCAAAAAAACTTCCTTTATTTGTGTCTACAGATTTGTTTACATTTTTGAATATTCTATGTATGTTGGGTCCCAGTTTCTTCATGTGTAAATGGCAGATAACAATAATACTTCTCTCAGAAGGTTGTCTGGAGGACTAAATGAGCTACAGTAGGTAATATGTGAAAACAGGTCTGTATTATAAGCATTAAAACCTTTTGTTTACTGTTATTATTGTTTTCAGTGAACATAGATGAATATGTAGAGAAATGTTCTCAGGCTGTTAATACTAGTTACAGTGTGGCAGGAGAGAAACACAGGAAAATGGAAATATTGTTTACAGTAAAAATTAAAGTAGAAATGTGGAAATTAACATTCTAAGTTATATTATAATACTATAATGAATATGAAAAATCTAAGTATATGTGTGTACAAATAACAATATTGATTTAATTAGGTGACTTGAGTGTGGGCAATTTTTATCTCAGATTCTGTGGCTACTTCAATGTTGTTTTTCCTGTCAACTATTTTACATGTTCCTGGCACATAGATACTCAACAAATGGTAGCTATTTCTATAATAATTTTGAGAATGGCTTTCCTAGCAGCTTCCTGTCCTTGGGTGCCCTCCAAACACCATTGCTGCTCACAGCAGCCCTTAAGGAGCTCCTTCCCACTCCACTGCACTGCTTCTTAATTTTCCTATTTGCAGAGCTAGTTTGATTCTGTGACAGTAAGCAGTGAGGAACCATGATGATATTGACATGGGGGAGGGGAGGTGGTTGTAATTACAAGTAACGTAATCACAAGTCCCTGTGAGAGGGAAACAGAAGGTCAAGGCTAGAAGACAATGTGATGATGGAAGCAGAGATTGGAGTGGTGCAGCCATGAGCCAAGGAATGTGGGCAGCCTCTAGGAATTGGAAGAGGAAAGGAATGGTCTCTCCTGGGGTCTCCTGAAGGAAATCTTAAAAAAAAAAAAAAAAAAAAACCTTGAGCCCCATAAGGCTCATTTTAGACTTCTGACCTCCAGAACCATAGGAGGATACATTTATGTTATTTTAAGCTTCTATGTTTATGGTAATTTGTTTCAGCTGCAATAAGAACTAGTACAGGAACCTCAGCTAAACCAACTCTTAATGCATTGGTTTCCTGCATAATCCTGTTTTGCATTACTAGACCTGAATATCATGTTGTTCTTTCTCTTTGAATTCTTTCTGTGAACAAATCCTAATCTCTTCTCAGGCAGATGAATGCCTTGGGCAGAAAGATTTATGCTCAGAAAGGCAATTGTTTACATACATATTTACATTTACACAAATAACAAAACCAAGAAGGCTGGAAGGAAATACACCAAAACATTAACAATGGTGGAAATACCAACTCATTTCCTGCCTTGAACTTTTGTGGATTTTCCCAATTATCTCTAACAAACAGGCATTTCTTTGGAAGAAAAAGCATACTTTTACATGATGAGGTATGAGACAGTCTCAGTATTTACGCCATTCTCTGGTACTGTGGAAATTAGTATAAGGGATAGACCACGATAAGCTGGAGAGGCCAGGGAAGGTTTCATGAAGCAGAGAGCAATCTGAGCAAGGCCTGGAAGGATAGTAATATGGTCTGGCTCTGTGTCCCCACCCATGTCTCGTCTTTATTGGTAATCCCTATGTATTGAGGAAGGAACCTGGTGGGAGATGATTGAATCATGGGGGTGGTTTTCCTCATGCTGTTCTCATAATAGTGAGTTCTCACAAGATCTGATGGTTTAAAAGTGTTTGGCAGTTCCCCTCCCCTGCCTCTTCTGAGGCCACGTAAGACATGCCTTGTTTCCTCTTCACTTTCCACTATGAGTGTAAGTTTCCTGAGGCCTTCTCAGGCATATGGAGCTGTGAGTCAATTCAGCCTCTTTATTTATGCATTTATGTATGTATGTGTGTATGTATATATGTATTTATTTTTCGGAGACAGGGTCTTGCTCTGTTGCTAGGCTGGAGTGCACCGGTGTGATCTTGGCTCACTGCAACCTCCGCTTCCTGGGTTCAAGTGATTCCCTTGCCTCGGCCTCCCAAGTAGATGGGACTACAGGCACACACCACTGTGCCCCGCTACTTTTTTGTATTTTAGTAGAGACAGGGATATACCATGTTGGCCGGGATGGTCTCGATTTCTTGACCTCAAGATCCACCCGCTCAGCCTCCCAAAGTGCTGGGATTACAGGCGTGAGCCACCACGCCTGGCCCAAGCCTCTTTCTTTATAAACTACCTAGTCTCAAGTGGTATCTTTATAGCAATGCGAAAATGGACTAATGCAGATGGGCATTTGAGAGGCACAGTACCAGGCAGAAGGCATGCCTGGCAGTGGCCATGAAGTGAGCCAAGCACAAGAGTGTATTTTCCTGAGTTTATAAATAAACCCATTCAACTTAAGGGGAACACCTGCAGATAATATAATTCTACAAAGAAAAAAAGATTTATATAGCATTTGTTTTATATTGGATACTATACAGAGGACTTTGCTGTATTATCTCATTTAATCCTCTGAACAGTCTCATGAGGAACGTTCTAGAATTATCCTAAATATATAGATGAAGTAATGGAAAAACATAGATGTCACATAATTTGCCAGCAAGTGGTAGAGGCCAGATGTGAACCCCAAAATGACTCCAGAGCTTATATTTCAGAGTAGGATTGAAGAAGTCGACTGGATAAGAATTCTTAAGGCTTTGAAATAGCGGGTGTATTCATTTTCTGTTGCCACAAATTTAGAAGCTTAAAACAACACCCATTTATTATGTCATAGTTCTGTAGGTCAAAAGTCCAGGCAGGAGCATTTGGATTTCTCTTTAGGGTCTCACAGGTCAAAATTAAGATGTTGCCAGACTGGGCTCTTATCTGGAGGCTCTGTGGGGGAAAATTGGCTTCCAAGCTCATCCCAGTTGCTGGCCTAATTCAGTTTCTTGTGGTTTGTAGATTCCCGTTTCCCTACTAGCTGTTGTTGAATGTTTCTCATGCTTCTGATTTCTGAATTCCTCTTCTGCCACCAGCTGAAGAATACTCTATACTTTTAAAGGGCTTGTTTGATTAAATTAGGCCCACCTAGAGAAGCTCCCCTTTGCTGTATAACATAATTATGGAAGTGACAGCTCAACCTATTAATAGGTTCCACCCACACTCAAAAGGAAGCATATTATATATACAAGAATACGTGTCATGTGGTCATACTTCTAATTCTGCCCATCCCCACGTGGCCGAGGGTTCTGCTTTTTGTCTTGGTAGAGGATTGTCACTGGAGGTTTTGTAGAGGTATGTGTATTGCTGAGTAGTGAGTTTTTACAGAGATGACTGGGCCTAAGTGTGGAGGTGGGACTGAGATGAGGAAAGAGAGAAGACAGGGAGGCCCTGAGTGCAAGGCAGGGGTGTGAAGGCCACGAAGGGGGAGAATCGGGGGAGTGGAGAGGAGAAGACAGGTGGGAAAGAAATTGAGGAGAAAGGCTTTCTGGGTCTTGGTGATTCATTTTGCAGGGCTTTCAACCTTTGGAACATGTTTGTAGTTGTAATTTCCTCTGACTCTCCTTACACACCTGTGAGGCAGAAGGCATTATTCTTTCCACTTGACAAGCAAGGGAACTGGCAAGTCCTCAAACATCTCTGTGCCTCGAAGGTCACACTATAGATCTGTGGCCCAGGTCACTGGACTTAGCCTGGTCCTTCCTGGAGCTCAGGAAAAGGAAATTGTGCTGGACAGATCTGTGGCCTTTTGATCCTGTACCATCCTTGCTTCTGCCATCCTCCTCGCTTGGGCCAATGGGCAGTTGCTTTCCAAGGGAAACAGCTGGGGGAAGCTGATTGACAGGCATACTGCAGAGGACAGGAGAAATTGCTTTTAGGTTCCTGGACCTTCTGCATGCTTAGTGAGGCTGTGAAGAGGTTGAAAGTGGGAGGGCAGAGAGAAGATTTTCCTCATCTCTGTAAGGTGGGGAGAGAATTAAAACACACACACACACACACACACACACACACTCTGAAAAGGGAATAGGAGGGGCTAGAAAGGGTAGTAGGAGAGTGAAAGTGGGGTGAAGCAGCCCAATGACACCGGTTGATTATAGGTGATACAGATCTATAGAAGAAAAATGAGGCATTGCAGAGATACAACAGGAAAAAAACACCCACTCATAATCCTGCAAGGCAGGAATAACCCCTTTTAAGATTTTAGAGCCAAAGTTCCCAGGTTTTGTACGTGACAATGTACATTCTATAACAAGTACCTACTGTTCTAGAATCTGCTCTGTGGCTGACCACCGTTGAGGACAGCTGTCAGGATGCGCACCCGCAGCCAAAGTGTCTGCATCTACGAGGAGATTTCTGCAGAGGCTGTTTCCTATCCCCTCACCCTGTCCCCATGACTGTGGACAGGCAAGCCCGGGTTGGGGGTGGGGAATCTAGGAAACAGAAAAGCCGTCTGCTTAGCCTGCTGCCCTAGGCTGTCTGTTCTTCAGAAACAAATCACTCAAAAAAAACAACAACAACAACAACAACAAAAAAAAACCCTCACTCTCTTAAGAAACCTAACCCAGTAATCTCAGCCCTCAAATGCTTGCTTTTTCTCCAATCTGCCTGAATAGGAGAAAAGCATAATGAAGCATTTAAAATGGCACATATTGATTGGCTTGGCTCACCAAAAGAGGGCACTTTTACTAGCCTTTCAAATTACAATTTATTCAATAGTGGAAAAGTAACTCAATTTGAGAGAGGCACTCCTTAGGAGTTGCATTTTTGCCACATAAATTATGTCATTATCATTGTTCACTTGTCATTCTCTGGAAGCCACTAGGCAAAGCACAGTTCCTGGCACGCAGGAGGCAATCAATAAAGGCTGTTGAATTAATGAGATTATAACTGGCAGGAAAGTTCAAATTTCAGAGACTTGGGAAGTGCGATGTGGTACACAATGAGTTGAATTTGCGAAGTTTATCCCCTTTGGTTAGTGCAAGGAAGATCACAGGGTTGAGAATCAGCCTGACCTAGGTTCCAATTCTTTCCCATTTCAGCCCTAAGAATACTTCACATCCTGGTTTCTTCGTTAATAATGGGATAGACTTCTCTCCAGCCTGTCTGTTGTGAGTATTCAAATAGATGCTCCTTGCCAAATGCATTCTACAGACCAGATCAGAGAAGGTATCGGCAACACCCCTGGACAGTGGTACTGCTAGATCCTATTTTGCTAGAGACCAGGGATTGATTTCCCAAAGGGGAGGCAGCCATGTCTTCAGTCTAGTGAAATAAATGCTTTTTTTTTTTTTTTTTTTTTTTTGAGATGTAGTCCCACTCTGTCATCAAGCCCGGGTGCAGTGGTGTGGGCACCATCTCGGCTCGCTGCAACCTCTGCATCCCGGGTTCAAGTGATTCTCCTGCCTCAGCCTCTTGAGTAGCTGAAATTACAGATGCCTGCCCACCATGCCCAGCTAATTTTGTATTTTTAGTAGAGACAGGGTTTTGCCATGTTGGCCAGGCTGGTCTTGAACTCCTGACCTCAAGTGATCAGCCCACCTCGGCCTCCCAAAAAGCTGGGACTACAGGTATCAGCCACGGTGCCTGGTGGAAATAATTGTTGAATAAACAAAATGTTTCCCTTTACTTCCCATTCCCTCTTCCTTGCCTGCAATTCCAGAAACTGCCACCAGGGCCAAAGAAGTGGATCAACTCAGGATGGCAATGAGCCATTTTTCTGTACTCAAATGATCTGAATTTATTTACCCACAACAAAAGGATATATTTGCATACTAGTTTCTTACTTATTTCACTGTTAAAGTACTGAGGTGCATCCTTGCTTGAAGCTGTCAGTTGCAGATAAGAAAGCGGATACATGTGCAGAAACGCTTGCAAGTTTCTAGGTTCTTGCACTTGGGATCAGTTGATGACAACTTGGGAGAGATTGCCTGAACTCAGGAGTTCGAGACCAGCCTAGCCAACATGGTGAAACCGTGTCTCTACTAAAAACACAAAAATTAGCCAGGAATGATGGCAGGTGTCTGTGGTCTCAGCTACTCAGGAGGCTAAGGCAGGAGAATTATCACTTGAACCCAGGAAGCATTGAACCTGAGAGGCAGAGGTTGTAGTGAGCTGAGATGGCACCACCACTGCACTCTGCACTCCAGCCTGGGAGACAGAGTGAGACTCTGTCTCCAAAACAAAAAAAAGGAAATTGAACAATAAGAAAATATGAATGACACAATGGTAGGTAGTAGTAGGCGTTCCAAATACAAATAAAGCATGGCAGGGAGAGAGAACACTACGGAGGCAGTATTTGGATTGACAAAGTAAGAGTAAGATTTTGTAGATATTTGAGGGCAGAGAACATTCTAGGTAGAGGAAATAATGCAAAGGCCCAAATGCAGAAGCATGCTTTGGATAAGAGGATCCAGGAGACCAGCATGACCAGACAGCAGTAAGCAAGGAGGAAGGTGGAGGGTGATAAAGTTGTAGAAATAGCCAGGGCCCAGATCATGAAACCTGAGAGATGTGGTAGTGATTTGAGATTCTGTTCTAAGTGTCCTGGGAAATCGTTAAAGGGTTAAAATTAAAATTAAAGTCAGATTATGGCAATCTATAATTACACAGTAGATTGCCATAAACTAACTTTAATTTTCAAATGATCACTCTAGCTGATATGAGAAGAAGATTGTTGTGGGGAAGAATAGAGTCAGGGAGATCAGTTAGAAGCCTGCTTCAATCAAGCAGGTCAAAGGGGATGGTGGGTTGGACTAGACTGGTAGCAACGAAGATGATGAGAAGTGACAAGAGTTCAGATGGATTTTGAAGGCAGAGCTGACAGGATTTGCTGATGGATTACGTGTAGGAAAGAGAGGAATTAGAGCTGATGTGATGGTCAGACTTATTCAGAATGTGCACTCAGGCATGGGCCCAAATCACTCGTGCCCTGACCCCAAAGAGACTATAGGTCAGAGGTCCCCAACCTCTTTGGCACCAGGGACTGCTTTCATGGAAGACAATTTTTCCACAGATGGGGCGGTGTTGGGGGATAGTCTCAGGATGAAACTGTTCCACCTTAGATCATTAGGCATTAGTTAGATTCTCATAAGGAGCATGCAACCTAGGTCCCTCGCATGTACAGTTCACAATAGGGTTCACACTCCTATGAGAATTTAATGCCACCACTGATCTAACAGGAGATGAGCTCAGGAGGCAATGCTTGCTCCCCACTCACCTCCTGCCATGGACCAGTACTGGTCTACGGCCTGGGGATTGGAAACCCCTTCTGTGTAGGTACTATGACAATAATCTAAAAAAGTTCTAAAATTTTGGAGCCAAACAGGTCTGTGAAATTAAAAATAAAAAAAAAAAAAGCTCCTGGAAGAAAGGAGATTCTAAGACAGTTGTAGAATCAGAATGCTTGGCTTCAAATCTAGATCCACTTCTTACTGTGTGACTGAAGGCAAATTATTTAATTTTTTAAAATATCAGTTTCTTCTAGAGAAGGAAGATGATAATTTCTATTTCGCGGAGCTGTTGTACGAATTTAATGAAGCACTCTGTGAAAAGCTCTTGGCATAGAGCTTGGCCTATAGCTAATGGTCAAAAAATGACTATGTAATGGCCAACCCTCCAACTTGATGGCTTAAGAATCATGTATTATTATTGCTCATGAGTCTACATGTCAGCCTGGAAGCTCTGCTGACCTGGGCCAGGCTTGGCTGATTTTATTGTGTCAGCGGTCAGTGGGCAGGTTGGCTGGGAGCTCTCTAGTCTAGGATGGCCTCACTCACATGTCTGGAGACTGGTAGGCTGTCAGCTGGAACAAGGGGGTAAATGAGTCACGTGTCGCTCCTCATACAACAGGCTAACCTGGGTTTACTCACATGTTGGTGGCAGGGTCTGAAGGGAGAGTGTGGCCTCTTGAGGTCTAAGCTTAGAGCTGGCCCCATGTCACTTCTGATGTGTTCAAATGGCCAAAGTAAGTCACAAGTTCATCCAGATGCAGTGTGGGGAAACAGCCAAATGCTGGATGAGAAGAACTGCAGAGACATATTGGAAATGGTGTGGATGAAGGAGGGAAGGGGAATTGGGGCCATTTTCGTATCAGTCTACACATGTTAGGTACCATCATCATTGGTAGTAGTGGTAGTGATGATGGTGTTGACAGTTTGGTACCCTGGAGAAAGCCATGCCACAGGGCTCCTGAGCCCCATCATCCCAAGAGCAGGGCTCTAGAACAGCCAGAAGAGCAAGAAATTTCTCTTTATCTGCATCTCTTGAGCTGAGCATTTCCAGCTCCAGAATCAGCTAACTCCTGCTCAAAACCATGAGTGTGCGGAGTGGTGGGTTCCAGTTTTCCCTCAGCAGCCCTCATCAGACTGCAGTGCAGAAGGTGGACCTAGGGAAAAAGCTGAGAGGTGGGCGTTGTTAGCTGCTGAGAATTCTGAATTTATCTTACAGCAGTGACTGTAGGCTTCCCAATGAATATGCAGAATGTCCTAGGGGAAAGTCAGCAGGTTGCAACATGTGGTACTCTTGGCATGCAGGAGGAATTCCCTGTCTTAGTCCATTTGGGCCACTATAACAAAGTACCCTGGACTGGGTGGCTTAAGAACAACAGAAATTTAATTCTCAAAGTTCTGGAGGCTGGAAAGAACTAGATCAAGGCACTGGCAGATTCCATGTCTGGCGAAGGCTTGCTTCCTGGTCCATGGATAGTTGCCAGAAGAGGTAAGGGGGCTGTCCAGGGCCTCCTTTGTAAGCACACTAATCCCATTCATGAGGGCTCCACCCTCAAGAGCTAATCACATACCCAAAGCCCCACTTCCTCATACCATGATGGTGGGGATTAGAATTTCAACATATACATTTTAGAGAGACATAAATATTCAGTCCATTGCAGCTTCTGATAAAGCTGATGAGCCTATTTTTGAGATTCTAGAGACTCTTTTTCTATGGCTTTCCTCCCTCTTTCAGCATTCTCAGGAAGAGTAAGTACTTCATAAAGCAGTGACTTACAGTAAAATCTCCAGCATGTGTTGTGTGTGTGTGTGTGTGTGTGTGCACACGCGTGCGGGCGCACGCGCATATGCATGGTGGTAGATGGAGGTGGGGAAGGAGAGAGGGGACTACTCGGGGTAAGGGACAGAACCAGATCTCTGCCTGCAATCGGAAGTACTTTTGGAGTGGCACTGCCAAAGACAGCTTTAGAGATGGGGTTAAGTACAATTCACAAAAAGTCCATGTCAAGAGGCAGAGAGCCTCTATTTTTTTCAGTTTGTTCTCATAAATGCTTCTGGGTGGCACAAGGTGCTTCTTCACAGCTCTGGAAATCACCCAGTGCAGGGTTAGCCAGGCTAGACCTACTAGAGGCTCAGCGGGGTTATGTTTGAGCAAGCAACAACTAGGCTTTTTTTTTTTTTTAAGGGGACCACGCAGGACTAAGTGAAATCAGCTGTGTTTCCAAAGGACCTGTTCACTAGGCAAACAGCTGAAACACACCGAGCTCAGTCTTTGCATGAGTTGTAGGAGCTTGTGAGTGAGGACTAGGGATGGCTGGGAGATGGAAGCTCTAGTTGGGCTGTGTGATTTGGGGCAAGTTTTTCCTCTCTTTGCCTCGTTTTCATGATATACATGGCAATAAGTTGGAACAGACAATCCAAAGGTTCCCTCCAGATATGAATACTCTTGAACGTACATAACAGGCTACTTACCCACATGTGGCTTAAACAGGAAGGGGTTTATTTATTTCATACAAATGCGGCAGCTCAATGATTCTGTATGGCCCCAAGCTATTTCCTTTTCCTGCCTTGCCAGGCTTAGAGTATTGGCTTATTGTCTCATAGTCACTGCACCTCCAAGCATCACATCTTTGTTCTAAGCAGGTAAAGGGAAAGGACAAAAAGAAAATGAAGGTTGACGCCGGCAGAGTCTATCCTAATTTATAAGGGAAGAAAGGGCTTTGCTGGAAGCCCCAACCTGAAGATTTATGCTTATGTCTCATCAGCTAGAAGTGTGCCTCATGGCTACATAACTGGTGGCTAGGAGCTCTGGACAGTTGTTAGGTTAGTCAATCTACAGGGTTGGTTGCAAACAATAAGTACACATAGTCCCCAGGGAGCATCCTTGGGTCCTCATGGCCATGGGAACTCTGGCCAGTCAGCTGGCCTCCTGATGGCCTGTAAAGAGATTGTCTCTCTGGGAACATTTTCCACATCATCCCATAGGACTATAAGTTCCACTAAGACACAAACATTGCTTGATCTCAGTTGGATTTTCAGGACCTAGTGCAGGACCTGGTATCTTACAGGTACATGACAAACATTTGTGAATGAATGTGTGCCTCATCAACATGTTTGGACTGGGCCACTCTGGAGATGAGGGTTCGGGGTAACTGGATTCTCTGACAGCCTGAGGATGAAGCAGAAAGGCTTATGCTCTCAAATTCCAACAACACTGCTTGAGTGGTTTCCAGGTCCCAGATTCCAAGGTAAAAAAAACCAAACACATGCTCTATGTGTCAGGGTCAGGGCCCTGCAGTAAACAGATTGCACAATCAGGGTAACGGGGGAGAGTTTGGTAAGAGACTGATTACAAAGCTGTAGCAGGGTTAACGGAAACCAATATAGGGTGGTGAAGTCCTGGGGCTACACAGACTGGGGAGCTGCTACCACGCTTGGGCTGAAAGGATTGGGGAGGAAGTGGATCCTCAAAGAGAGTGATAGCTGCATCTGGATCTATGGCTACAACTGAATGGAGATCTGGAACTGAAGCTGTAGGAATGGGCTGCTTGATAGGAGACTGAGAGGGGCACAGCCTCTGGTCACTGCCATAAGCTGGGGGAATAAATTCTGCCATCTCTCTTTCTTTCCATGCACTGGTCACCTGCTGATGTGTCTCAGTGCTGAACACTCCTGGAAGCCAGAGGGGAAGGGCCTTATTGATGCAGCCCATTGAGATCAAACTCCAGGGTACAAAGCTAGGGGGAGAAGAGTGGTGTGATATTGTGACTCATAATAAATAAATAAATACACACACACACACACACACACACACACACACATGTATGTATATATTTGGTCTTGGTCCTCATTCTCAAGCACAGAGCTCATAAAACTTTTGGAGTCTCCTAGGTGATATTAGTAAAGGTGAATGGAGTATCTTGTGTTATTCATAATAAGCCCCTTTCAACCACACCTGAGTTTATGTTAATGAGGTGACTTTTAAAATTTCAAGCCTTCCACTGACCCCACCCCAATCTCCTCTGGGAGGACAGAGGGTCTGAAGACTGACTTGGTCACCAATGGCCAATGATTTCATCAATCATGCCTATGTAATGAAGCTCCATAAAAATCGCAAAGGATGAGGTTGGGAGAGCTCCCTGGAAGGCAGACACGTGGAGGTGCTGGGAGGGCAGCGCCTGGAAGATAGCATGGAAGCTCCTCCCACTCCCCATACACTGCTCTATGCATGTCTCCCATTCGTACCTGAGTTTTATCCTTATCCTTTTATAATAAGTTAGTAATTGAATAAGTGAACTGTTTTCCTAAGTTCTGTGAGCTATTCTAGACTAAATGGTTGAAACTGAGGGGTCATGGGAACCTCTGATGTATAGTCAACGAGTCAGGAGCATGAATGACAACCTGAACTTGCAATAGGTGTTTGAAATGGGGCAATCTCATGGGATCAAGCCCTTAACCTGTAGAATTTTGATGTTATCTCCAGGTAGATAGTGTCATAATTGAGTTAAATTTTAGGGCACCCAGTTGGTGTCCACCAAGAAGTAGAGAATTATGAATACTTGGTGTGAGACAACCCTGTCACTCCCGTATTTGGTCCCAGAAGTGCTCTGTGTTAAGGGTGAGCATGGAGAAAAACAGTTGCTTTTTTCCTATACAAGTCAGGAGAGTGGCAGGTGTGGGAACATAGATGGAGGAAATCCGGCACAATGTATAATTTGACTTTCTCATGATTACTCTTTAGGTGAATATTACTGTGCTTACTTTTAATGGCAAACAGAGGCCCAGAGTAATTCAGTCACTTGTCCAAGTTCACACAGCTTGTTAGTGGCAAAGCCTGGACTAGAGCTCAGATCATCTGACTCCCCTTGTTCCATGCCACCTGCCATACCAGACTCCTAGGGTGATAGCCTCCTCATTCCTCTGGCTTCTGGATTCTTCTTGGGAATGATAAGACCAGGGTGGGAAAAACCTGCCTTTCTGTAGCAGAATGAATTCTGCAAAGTGCAGAATTGGAAGTTGAGTGCCAGGGATGTGGATTTTCTTTTAAGCCTCTTCATAATGGAAAGAGAACTGGGTCAGCAGTCAGCAGGGCTGAGTTGTGGGTGGGCCCCACTAACAATAGGTATCATTTATTGAACTTCCGCTATGTGCCAGAAACGGTGTTAAATGCTTCATGTACATCATCACTAACCCTCCAGAAGCCTATTCTTTCCATTTTATTGACCTAAAAACGGAAACACAGGGAGGTTAAAATACTTGTGAAAGGTAGAAACAGGATGCAAAATCAAGACTGTCTAGCTACAAAGGCCAAGCAAGCTCCTTCCTTTACTCTAATGGTTGTCCTTTGGAAGCCTGCAAGCCGATTTTGACCCACTTGGACCTCAGGAATTTTGTTAAAAAAAGTAAAGTCAGTGGCCAACGCCATAAAAATTGTACAATTTCACCAAAACATATAGATATCTGACTTTTACTGAAAAAAATGGAAGGTCAGAAACCCTGGACTACCTTCTTATATGGCAGTAATTGGCTGCAACTAAATAATAGCAGCTCCCTTTAGATGGGGTATTTGTTCTCATTTCTGCCACAGTCCCTGCTACTATTTATTGTCTCAAGTTCTGAGGCTGAGAATCAGTTGCCACTTCTCATCCTGCCTGGGCTGCTGGTTCTTTTACGCTCAGCCCAGTTTACTTACATATGTTGCCTGCTTGGCTCCAGCAGGCATTTGGACTGTCTCCAAAGTCCGCTTCATCCAAGATGTCTGTTGGGGCAGAAGAAGCAAGTTTTGGACCTTCTATTTATATGTATGGTCTCATTCCTTATTATTTATTTGCATGTTTCATAACATACTTAATATATTAATACAATAGTCATGGCTACAATTTATAAATAAATTATGCATATACATTGGAGGCATTTGCTCAGAACCATTTTTCTGACAGGACTCCAAGATGGAAGATTACTCTCAATCACTACCTTTACTTACTATTATTTTTATTTTTTGAGACAAAGTCTCACTCTTGCCCAGGCTGGAGTGCAGTGGTATGATCTAGGCTCACTGCAGCCTCTGCCTCCCAGGTTCAAGTAATTCTCCTGCCTCAGCCACTGAGTAGCTGGGATTACAGGCATGTGCCACCACGCCCAGCTAATTTTTGTATTTTTAGTAGAGACTGGATTTTGCCATATTGGACAGGGTGGTCTCGAACTCCTGACCTCAAGTGATCCACCCACCTTGACCTCCCAAAATGCTGTGATTCCAGGCATGAACCACCATGCCCGGCCTCAATGCCTATCTTTACACCAGCTGTGAGACATTTCTTCCATTAGTCAAAAGAAGAAAATTCCCTTTGACTTCCTGGCCTAGATTTTGTTTGTTTTCATTTGGAAAGTGGAAATATTGATACAGTCTACCTTGAAGGATTGTTTCAAAATTCCAAACACCAAGCAAACTGTAAAGTGCTCAGCAATAATAGCAGAAAGCCACTCTGGGAGAGGTCAGTAGGCACTGCACATGGTGGCTGCCTCTCATGTCAATGTCACTCTGGACGGGTGGCAGGAAGGCTCCCTGTAGGGTGTGGAGTCGTAACACCAGAGCTGCCAGCTGACCTGGCTCAACCCCCTGCACAGCAACAAGAATTGATTTTCAGGTTCATTAGTGCTGTTGATGCAGTCCTGGGAAAGACAACAGCCCTGCTCTCATTAAAGAGAAGCAGCTGCTCCATTTCTGTTCACCTTCCCCTCACCTCCAGCCTACACTTGGTCCCTTAGGGAGAACATTTCCCATTTTCTTCAACCCCACTGGTTTCCTTTGTCTTTGGGTTCATTCTGGCTTGGGGAGAGTCAAGATTTAATGGTGACTCCAACACAGGTGAGGGTGTCAGCTGAGAGCTTGCCTTAGTTGTGGTCATGACAAGGTTCCCCCCCACCCGAAGGGAAAAGATGACCCTGAGACTAGGCAGCTGATAGCTTCTCAAGGGCAGGCCAGGCTGAGAGTGAGGGCTTAGGGGTCCTAGGGACAGGTCCTTTGGTGCACATAGTAGGTCAGGGTAGAATCTGAATGTTGGCCGAGTCTCTGGAACAGGATTCCCCAAGTGCTCGCTTCTTCCATTCCAGTGACCAAGGATGATTTAGAGTTGCTCAAATCACCAAGGTATTAAGAGGTCAAATTATCCAGGATTACAGCCTATGATGGCATGGAGCGAGGAGGCCCAAATATCTTGCTCTGCCCAGGACCAAGGGCTTTTGGTGCTAAAATTAGGAAGTTCAGGGCAAGCTGGGGTAAATGAATGTCCTAGATGTAGCTGGAATTCAAAATCGTGCAATCTGTCTCCAAAGCCTATGTGCTAAGAAGATCCTCTAGAGTGCCTTGAGTGAGGACCATGAGCGCCACTGAGCGGGTGTGCAGCGTGACAGGCAGTGAACCCCTGGAGGGGGAAAGAGAAAGAGCCAAAGGTAGGGATACATTTTCTCTGTTGTTTCTCTGTCTGCCTTAGGATGGGACAGGCAAGAGTAGAGAGGGTGGTCTCTGTACCCGCCCTGTTCGCAAAATGATATTCCAGTAGGAAGAGGGCCAGAGTCTATATAGATACTAAGAGCTACTGTTTATGGAGCATCTGTACATTTACAACTGTGGTCCAAACTCTTGTAAGGCAGGGTTTTATAGACGAGGAAACCAGTGCTTTGAGAGGCTCAGGAACCTCCTCAAGTGTTCCTAGCTGAAAGTGGTAGAATCTGTACTTACCCTCAGGTCTGCTTGCTTCTAGTGCCTGTGCTTTTAACCATGAGGGAACACTGTCTTCCCAGGTGAGTTTTCTTAAAATATGGATCATTTCAAATTATTATTAGTATCATTATAACCCAGGAGCTGAGAAGGGTGGAGGTGGGTGGATGGGAGCTTTGTTCCACCTTTCTGTGTCTTTTGAGAGTACACAGTACATGACTTTGCACTATTGGCTGGCTGGGGTAAAGGCCAGGAGAGGGGGACAAATTTCAGTGTCTTATATTTCTGACTTATTAACCTGATCAAGAGAGAAGGTCAAAGCTGTCAAGTACAATATAGGTGTCTGTGGATTTCAATTATCTACCAGAATCCTCCACCCACAACCCAGTCTGTGGCTATAATTAGGCCAGAAGATACAGGGAGCAGGAGGCTCCCTGAGCCTTGTCTGAGACTTTGTGTGTGTGCAGTGGGGGTGAATGGAGTTGCCACACATTTATCAGTGTTACTGATTATAAAATGCTCAGCTTTGCAACACTGCCTATGGACATGCACCAAAATTAAAGTCTTATTTAAAATATATGAGAGAAACTGATAGTCATTTAAATAGTTTAAAATAGTGTGAGATCCCACCAACTGTAAAATACTACCTCGTTAGGAGATCCAGTTCCAAGAGAGAGTTTTTCCTTGGTCCTGAGAGTTCACTAGCTGCAGTCTTCTCATATCAGAGGAAAACTCAGTCATCTGTCATTCCACAAACATCTGTGGAATGTCTCCTATGGGCCAGGCACTGTGTTAGTGCTGTGAGGATATCAGGATAAGATTAACTAAGGTCTTTCCCTCATGAAGTCTCCAGGTCATTCAAGGAGATAAGGCACACACAAAAATGAACATAACTCTGGGTGGACATAAAGAATGGGCAAGCATTCCAGGCAGAAAAAAATGGCCTGAGCAAAAATCTAGTTTGTAAAACCAATGGGAAGAGCCTAGTTTGGCTCAAAGAGAACAAGGAGAACAAAGGAACACAGATTGTGGCTCCCGGCAGGGAAGAAGTGGCTCCTGGTGTCAGACCTGATTCCTTAAGATATGCAGATGTACAAGCCAGAAATAGGTCCCCAAAAGACTTAATGGTCAATAACAAGAGTTAAATGTGGATAAATTAAAACCCCCAGGAATGACACGAACTTGGCAATTGCCAAACCTAGGGCACAAATGATGCGGTCCGAAGTTCGGCTGAAAGCCTGGTACAGGCTACAGATCTAGTGTGTTTCGTGGACAGAAGTGGAATTCAATTCAGAGGTGGGCTGTGGAGGTTGGAAAGGATGTCAGGAATTGGAGGGGACAGTGAAAGGGGACAGTGAGCAGAGGGAATTGACTTAAGAAAGGTGAGGTGGGAAGCAGAAGGTCTGCCTGAGGCGGAGGAGTCCACTGGTTCCCCAGATCAAAGGGGTCCTGCTCTGACTTTCCCTGCTCTGGACAAGTGGACAGATCAGTGAACTGAAGGGTAGCCCAGGTTTTGGAGGCAGACATCTCTGGGTTTGGTTGAATTCCAGTTTGGTTATTTACTCTGTACCTCTCTTGTCCTCAGTTTCCTCATCTGCAAAAGGGCCTTAACAAGGCTTCCTTAGTGGGGGTGCTGTGAGGACCACAGGGTCTTAGAGCTTTGGGTGTAATTCATAGTGAGCCTGTCTCAAGCTGGCTCACTTTCTGCTCCGCAGCCCCAGGTTAGCTTCTTCCTCAAACCACAGGAACAAATGGAGGCACCATCTGGGTAAAGGAGAGAGGCAGTGCCCTGCGGCAGGCTTTTGTAGGCATGGGGAAACTTCCCAGAAGTCCCCGCAGGTCACATGCTCATTTCTGAACCACTCATGACCAAGAGGGTGGGAATTCCTTTACACCAATCAGGTTGACCCCTGGAGCTGGGAGGCAGAGCCAGTTTCTGGAGGCCCCTAGGAGGGGGAATCCTTGTACCCAATACTGCAAGAAGAGGGAGTAGACACCCACTCATTAGGCAGCCTGAAGTGCCTCTTGTTGAGGCAGTCTGTAAAATGCTTGCACATAGTAGGGAACTTACACTGTAGGGATTGGGCAGATTGCCACAGCCGGCTCTGGTGTGCTGGTGGCTAGAGACAGGCAAGCTCAAGGTGACTTTCCTTAATAGTATCTGAGGTCATTAAACCTCTAAACAAAAGGGAGGGGAGAAAGTGGAGATTCTGAGACAACCTGAGCAGCTCAGAGTGATTGGTATCAAAATCATAATGTTGTCTATAAAGTCCCTTTAAATCCATATTGCATTTGACTTTTTAAAAACCTGTAACGCTTCTCCCTATTCTCCAAGGTGTGACAACATAGCCTTTTTCATTTAGTTCTCACAACCACGTTAGACTCTTCTGGGGGAAATTATAGAGTCTGTCCTGTTACCTCTTCTGTGCCATCTGGAGGGTCTTTGCCCTCGGTACCATAGTGATGTGGCCTTGGCAGGGGGTCAGTCTAGCTGGGTAGAAATCAGCCCTCGCACTTTATAGTTGTTGCACTCGGGCAAGTTAGCTTCTCTATGCCTCTTCTTTCATCTAGAAAAATAATAGTACCTAGCTCTTCAGGTTGTTGTGTGATTAAAACAGTTTCGTTTCCTCTGAAAGAGTGACCTGTTGAAGATAAGAAGTTTTTGAAACTGGGTAGATTGGATTCTTGCCATTTCCTGCCATCTCATCAAAGAGCCAAACATAGAACAGGGCTATATGAAGTGAAGGAATGTGCACTTCATCAAAAGCACGCATTCCATAATTTAAAGAAATTACAGTATGATTATTCTATCATAGCAACAAGATATAAATAGATATTAACAAGTAAATCAGGTTGCTGAAAAACCATTTATCATAAGGTTGCATTATATAAATGTTTGCACATGTAAATGTCTTTTAATGCCCATGGACTTTAATTGCTGCATTTGGTGTGGAAAACTGCCAGCTCTGCTACTACTAGTGGTGTGATCTCAGGCAACATTCTTTACCCCTGTGAGCCTCAATTTCATTGGCTATAAAATGAAACTAGTAATTTTTTCTTGTATTAAAGGACCACGAGGTAATGTATGTAAAAAGACTGAAAACTGCAAAGCACAATAGTTTTCTTAAGTATTTAATCATTGATGTAATTAATAGCCACAATAAAAATATATTCAAGGACAATGTAAATATTTGAGCTTACAGTTTGAAATACCAACCTTCAGAATGATCCAGAAATACTAAACTCATGTTTTCTTTTGTTTTTTAAACTATGGCTTCTATAAGTTGGAGACATTTGCTTTCTGGGACATGGTCGTTTTTATTATATCACCTTTAGTCCTCATGGCATCTTCTTTAGAGAGCAAACAGCAGTTAGTGAATTGTTTCAGACAAGATCCTGGATTAAGGTAGCTCTCTTTAGGACTGCATTTTCAGAGTAAGCATGAAAAGTGTATTAAACCAAGCACTTCATCGTGGATACAGAAAATCGATAGCCTGTGGGCTGGGCTGTTTATAGTTTTACTACAAAAATGGATGCACTATTTATACCTTTCTCCAGCCGTGGCTGTTAGCTCCTCACTTCAAGTTCACTCACCCAGCCACCACGGTGGACAGCCAGACATTGCAGGTTAAAAGCAACTAATGTCAGACCCCTGCTGGCCTGGTCTGGCACTGCATGGGGGAACACAATCTCCAATTCTTATTAATGAGGAAATTTGGTTTACAGAAGCAAAGGCCTGGGAGCAAGAGGAAAAGTGGGATTTGATTTACAATGGAGAAGTTCTTGAGGAGGAACTGGGAATTATAATCTCCCTTCAGGGCGGTTGGAGCTTGGATCCGCCTGTCCCACAAGCTCACTCTTCATTGCTAACAGTTTGCAGGCTAGCACTGAGCTTTTCCACGCGTTCATACTCCTTGTTGGTCGCACTCTCCAACCTCTAGGGGGCGCAGAGGCGTTCGCCTCACCTTTTTTTTTTTTTTTTTTTTTTTTTTGGAGACAGAGTCTCACTCTGTCGCCCAGGCTAGAGGGCAGTGGCGTGATCTGCTAGGCTCAGTGCAATCTCCGCCTCCTGGTTTCAAGCGATTCTCGTGCTTCGGCCTACCCAGTAGCTGGCATTACAGGCATAAGCCACCACGCTCAGCTACTTTTGCATTTTTAGTAGAGACAGGGTTTCACCATGTTGGTCAGGCTGGTCTCCAACTCCCGCCTCAAGTGATCCGCCTGCCTCGGCCTCCCAAAGTGCTGGGATTACAGGTGTGAGCCACCATACCCGGCCTTCAGCTTTTTCATTCTATCGCTGCAAGACAAGGAACGGGGACTAGGAAGGGCCAAGGGCACGATGGAGTGCTCAAGGATACACATGATGCGGGATATTACAATAGGAGTCGTCATCGTCTGTGGGTGTATAAAGCACCCAAAATTACACTGCTTTTCTTTCTTGTGGTCTGTACTTTCTCTTCTTCTTTCCTGATATTGGAATGAAATGGGGCCCAAGGAAAAGGAAGCACAGGGCAAGTCAGGATAACAAGAAGGACCCAAACAAAACAAGAGCCTCAAGGGGGAAAAGCTTTTGTTTTGGGGAAAGGGATCTTGATTAGTGCTCCTCTTTGGTAGAAATCCGACATAGCATGACGTTAGGGAGTGGTAAAGTGGTAAGGGGCTTGGTCCCACTTCCAACTTAGGGTTTTTGGTTAATATGAATAAAAATACCCTAAAGAATTGGGACTGGGGAGTCACGATGGATGGGAAAAATTCCACTTTTCTCTGCTTGAACGTGGCCTAGCAGATGACCTTTTCTTCTCAACAGTAGAAACCTCTAAGAAAGTTATCAAAGTCCAAAACTTAAGGTTTTAACTCATTTGTCATACCCTACTGGCCCCATGACTTGCAGGTAACAGTAACAAGATGGGGTTATACTGGGAACCAGGGTGTCATTCAACCTTGTTTCTTGATCGCTTCCTCATTAGGGCTTGTGCCTCTTCAGAGTTTGGCTTGAGTGACACAAATCCACTCTTCCCAGTAAAACAAAATCATCCTGATTAGCCTCCCAGAGAATATTCCGTGATTGCAGGAAGGAAAGCTGTGATTGCCAATCTGAACTTGGAGGCCTCAAATGATTTTCGGAAGCACTGTTGGCTGGGATGAGTCAGCAGAGATAAACCTACCCTTGATTTTCTGGACAGTGTTATTCTACATGGACGGATTCCTGGACACTTAGCCCATCCCCTGATAATGAATATTGAAGTCATTACCATATTTTTGCCCTTAAAAGCAATGCTACATGATCATTTTTATGCAAAAAGCTTTGTACCTATATCATATTTCTTTCAGGGAGACGTCTAAAAATGGGGTTGGATACCACCAAATTTCCCGTCCAAAAACTTGTTTTATTACTACACCAATCAAGTTATAATGATGCTAATATTGCTAACTCTTTTATTTCTTGATGGCTTACTATGTGCCAGGCACTGTTTTAAGCACTTTTCATCCATTATCTTATTTGATCCTCTCACCCACCCAGTGTGGTAAGAGATGAGGAAATGGAAGTACAGGGCATATAAGTTACTTGTTTAAAGTGACTTTGTAAATGCCAGGCCCAGGCATTCTGATCTAGAAGTCCATGCTCCAATTATTTCGCTCAAAGAGAACTTACCTCTGTTTCAAGGAGAGAGAGCTTGGGCAAAAGGCAGCCACTGGGCTTAATGAAGTTGGCCACTTCACCTGGGAAAGGAAACTAACTAGAAGCATTTTATTGGAAATGTTTTTATTGGAAATCTTGTCTTCATTAACAATCTTTGAGTTTTATGTTAATATAAAGACCCAAGTTCAAAGTCATAAAAGGATTTCATTTCTGCTGTACCTATGCAACCTCTTTTTAAAATGCATAATTCGATCAACAGTTGTACCTAACTTCTGCCAGACAACTAGTTGAACTGATTTTTTTTTCCCAGTTATATTAACTGGTTGTCTTGGTTTTCTGTCATGTCAGGCTGAGTATTACGAAGTGAGATGGTGGGTTGATCCAATTCAAGGCCATTCTTGGGTTGTGCATTCCTAAAAACAAAGTCACTTGAAAGGTGTGCAACGTCACAGTGAGAATTGGGAGCCAATCAGGCAATAGCTTTTTCCAGGCATATTTGTTTCCCATGAGTTTTCTGGATGAAGTTCCTCTATTCCTGGGAGAGAAGGAGTATCGTTCTTTTTTGTGAAGATGCAACACTAGGGCTAACACTAGGAGGAAGCTGAGGAAAGGGATGAAGAGGAGATAGAGGAAAGAAAGCTGCCCCAGTACGTGGGAATATTTATCCTTTACCATCACTAGATGCTCTTGTTACATTCTGGTGGGTCTAATAATCTCCTAAGAAAATACCACTCTCATGTCTCTTCTTACTTGAAAGGTCATGAATTCTGTACGAGACAGCCAGCGACCACATGGGGAGTGCTGTGATCTTGGTGTCATGCGTACTTTCTAGATGAGGAGTGGGCTCCTCACTAAATCACTAGCCTGATCTCACACACACACACACACACACACCCACACACACACACACACCCCATACGACCAGTTTGCTGGGGGAGGGGGTTGTGGTGCTGCAAAAACCTTAATAATGAGATGGACAAAACTGAACTTCCAAGAACTCCTTTCAGGGGTATAATTGTATGGAATTGGAAGAAATAATCTGAAAGCCATTTGGAAGTGGGTGGGGTGAGACCCCAAAAACGTTAGGCTGGAATGACAACAGATGTTCCCTAAATGGTCTTCTAAAAAGAGGGCCTGGGCTTTTGTTTCTGTGAGGGTGGTAAGCAGGTAGGGGCACAGATTCCAGCTCCCTACCCCACACCTGCCTCCATCCTCTCTAAATAAATATTGACCTAATATCTAAAAAATAGCAGTTTGGAGGGGTGCCAAGTCATTATTCTTTCTGATATGCCCATATTTCCCTGTGATGTTGTACACACACATGCCTACTGTTACCCCTCCCACTCCCATGTTGCTGCCTGTCACACACTAATACCCCTACAAGGCATCCGACAGTTCTTCTGAGGCCTCAGGCTAACATGCCAGGGAAGGCATTTGAGAATGGTTCATGGTGAACTCTATGAGAGGCCAGAGACAAACTGCCATCTTTAGTGGCCTTCCACCTCAGTTTCCCAGTCACCATTCATTTGAGTCAAGAGGCTTCCCATGCACAAGGCTTACTCAGTACTTGAATACCCCTGTGGTAGAGATCTTAATCAAGCAGGTCAGTGCTGTCTTTATTCTTTACCATCACTCCAAGAGTATGACAATAGTGAGCCTGGAATGTAACTTGGAAAAGAGAACCAGGAGGGAGGGAGGAAAGAAGAATGAGAGAGAGAGAACCACAGCTTGTCAGAGCTGCACCCCATGTTACAGATGGCACCACACTGACAAAGAAGCTTGCATGGTGCTGAACATTAATGTCTGTGCAAGTCCTGAGACAGAGAACTGCAGCCTATCAAATGCTTCCCTTTAGAGTCAAGGGAGAAACCCTGAGGTGTCTCCTAGAATGTTCTAACGTAGGCTCTTTAGTCAAGAAACAGACATTCTCTTCTGGGATGCAGTGGCCAAATGTGAGTAAGAACTCAGGTTTCCCAATAGCCAGGTGACCTTAAGCAAATCCTTTAATCTTTTTGGGCCTTCGTTCTCTGAATAGTTAACTCAGGAAGCGTTAAACTCATCTCTAAATCAGTGTTTCCTAAAATTGTTACACAGAACTGCCAGAAAACCAGATAGTTGTTACATGGAAGCTCTACAATGCACGTGAACATATTAAAAGCCCCCAGAAATTCTATGGGACAGAAACCTATTTAACTTTGTTTGGCCCACTGTTTTGCTTGACTGTGGTACATTTTTTTCATGATATATCAGTCTTCTCTCTTGCCGGTATAAAGAAACACTTGAGGCTGCATAATTTATAAAGAAAAGGTTTAATTGGCTCACAGTTCTTCAGGCTGCATAGAAGCATGATGCTGGCATCTGCTTGGGTTCTGGGGAGGCTTCAGGAAACATACAATCATGGTGGAAGGCAAAGGCAGAGTGAGCACATCACATGGCCAGAGCAGGAGGAAGGTCGGGGAGAGGTGCCCCACGCTTTTAAACAATCAGATCTCACAAGAACTCACTATCATGACAACAACAACAAAGGATGGATGTTGCTAAGCCATGAGAAACCTCCCCGACGATCCAACCACCTCCCACCAGGCCTTGCCTCCAGCATTGGGATGACATTTCAACATGAGATTTGGGTGGGGACACAGAGGCAAACCATATCACATGGCTTGTGCACATTGGGAGCAGTGCTGCTCTCTACAAAGTCTACATATGGATCCAGTTTTCCTGGTGTAGCCTCCACACACATGCATACACACCCACAGACAAACACGTGTGCTAACACACATGGAGAGAAAAAAGATGACTTGCGACTCTTAAACAATTTTCCCATTACCATTGTTCCTTTTTACTTTGCTAAGATCTTACAGTGTTAGAGATGGAAAAGAAAAGAGATTTTCTCTGATTCTCTGACCTTACCTCTCATTTTAGGAGCATGGAGAGAGAGAACATGATTGGCCAAATGCTGTACAACTTGTTAGCGGCAGAGCAGGGATGGGAGTGAGGCTTTTCAACTCTTCCTCCTTCTCGTGGGAAAAGAAGGTGCCTTTTGGTGGTGCCACTTGCTCTGGGTACTCATTCTAGGGCAGATGTAGCTAACAGCATCTTTCAGTTTTCTGCATCAAGATATAATATCTGTAGCACCTCTGGATACGGACACTATCAAGATGTCCTTCAGTTTAAGTCCATAAATATTTTTTGAACATCTACTCTGCCAGGCAACTTTGTCATCATTAGTAATATAGCCGCAAGCAAATAATACAACTTTCAAAGAGTTACAGATATCAACCATAGGAACAAGTAAACACATACAGTACTTTGAGGTACTTACCGTTGATATGAAACATTGCAACATGGGGATGTGGTACAGAGGGCTGTGAAACAGCTGTAGGGAGCATCTAGGGGTCAGAGCAGCTCAGTGAGGGCAACATGAGGGTGTCTCCACCTATTGAATTCCTAACAGGAGTCCAGCACAATAGTCATAGCTACCATTTTTAAGTGCTTACTATGTGTCAGGCACCGTACTGAGCCCTGTAGGCCGTCTGCTCATTTAATCACTCAGAGTTAGTAAAGGACAAAGTCAGTACTAAAACTAAGTCTGTCTGCTTCTGAAACCTCATATCAACAACAAGCTTGTTCCATTTTCCAAATACAGAAGACGGCACATTGTTCTTTTTTCTGAAGATGCAACACTAGGGTCAAGTGGTTCATAATGTTAACAGTTTCCTCCCAACAATTTACGTTAAATTTTACTTTTCATTCCATTACTCTTAGGTCTTCCCTCTAGAGACTCTTCCCTTCCCCAACTACACACACAAAATCAATTACATTGTATTATCTGATGCCAGTTGTGTTTATATCGTAGAAGGGAGAAAAGTGTCTTTATGAGTGGAGATTGTTTTTCCATTCTGTTCCTTCCCAGGGGGGATCTAAATACTCTGTTTGAAGTTAGACATTGTGTGTGGTTTTGGAACTGAGTGGGAAAGAGGATGGATACACACCACACCTTATTTATTTTCTCTTCTGTGGAAGGGTCTCAGCTGTTTTTTTCTCCCAAATTGAATCTGTTACTCTTGAAGAATGACCCAAGCTGAGAAATTTCCCAAACATCTGAAATCTGAGAATTTGTGCCTGGAATCCATGAGAGTCATGGTTTCCAGATGGAAAGGCCGGAAGAATGGGAGGCGGAGGAGTGGAGGCAGGGTGGAGGGATAAAAGGGAGGGGGAGCCTGAACTCTGGATCACTTCTGACTGCCTTGTGAACTAGGCCAGGTCTCTTATTTGCTCTGCAAGTTTGACATTTGACAATGGGCCAAGCCTGAAGATAGACAGCTGTTTTGCATGTCCTCATGAAGCTGTTTCAGTGATTAGAAAGTAAGTCATTGTGAAATTGTCTTTTTCTGAAGGCAGTGACTGAAAGCCAACAAGCCCATGACTTGGCTATTCAGAGGGGCATAAACATTCCAGATGGATTTTCTCTTTGTCCCAGAAATGGTAAAAGACAGACAATTCTAGGAATCCTGACTTCCTTATACCACTTAAACATATGCAACAGTGGATCCCCAGGTGCCCTAGTTCTTCTTCCACGTGTTGTCCTCAGAATAGAGGTAAGAGAAGGAGATTAACAGGCAAGCTTGTTTGAATACATAACAGGCAAGTATAGTTTGGCCACAAGTGAGCTAGGTATACTCTCAGAAGGAATCCCTTTATTTGATCAGACAGGTCAGAATCTTCCAGGGAAAATATTAATTTTAGGAAAATAGATCAGAACCCACCTGTTATCAAATAGGAAATTGGCTTGAATGTTGAGAAATACCCATTTTTATTGTTATCAGTGGTTTATCATCCTCCCACCTGAAACTACCCTACTGACACTCCCTATTGCCACTACTGCCACCAAGTCAAAGAGAGTCTCATTCCTCTATCATTGTTCTTCCTACTTAGAAGTTGAATTTCATGCTAGGATATAGTCATCCAACTGGGTCTAAAAGGTCTCATCATGTGTGGAGAGAAACCAAATACAGAAAATTTACTTCCAATTAACACCTCTGATCTCCAGATGTCCTGAGAAAAACAGTGAGGCAGCAAATGGCCACCCTCAAGCCAGAAAACCATACTTGGACTCAATGTTCTTAAGAGCCAGGCAAAGTAGCTAACCTCTTCTTAATTTGATCTCCTGGCTTGGGACGCATAAATGTTTAACTACACTCTGGCTTAGGAAGGAAAGCAAGCAGAGGTGAACGTATCCTGTAGTGGCAAGGCTTCAACAGACCACTTGTCTCACCCTGAAATATGAAGAAGCAATGCCTGCTTCCTCAAGCTGAGCAGTGCCCAGGATTTATTAACTTAAAGCATGATGTGAATTTGGGGTCTCAGCCAGGTATTGAGAAAAGGTGGACAATTTCCTCTCCCTCCCTCCTCCTCCTCCTCTTACTGCTGATTGTACTGTTGAGAAGTGAATCATGATTTAATCCCCTCTGTTGTTAAGAGTATTACAAAATTCTGGTTGCAATGAAGTCATAAAAATATTTACGTAAAAGAAAAGATGGATAGATAGAGAATGTTATAGCAAGTGACAAAAGGATACCACCATCATCATTACCACCAGCAAAAGGATAGGTATGGAAAAATCCTTGCCTGGATACCAAATGGGATGCAGCTCATTAACTTAGACCATCTCTCTCTATAATCAACATAGCAAATGTTTTTACACTCATGCAGTGTTGAAAGCAGTGCATGATGGGAGAAAAGACAGTTCTAGTCACATGCGTCTGGGTTTTTACATTTTAGCATCACCAGATCAGGGCCAGGTTACCCCAGAATGCTCAATGATTCATGAGAAATGAATCATGTCTTCATTCCAAGGCTTAGTATATGCATTATACCATTATTATATGCAAGCAACTCTTTGGTTGACAGCTCCAACATGGATTAAGGTCAAAAGTGGCCCTGAAGACCAAATTCCCTAGTGAGGAATTGCCACATGACTTCATGTGTCCCTTGCTTTTAAATTCTTTCTTCTCTTAGAACCAACCAACCACAAGCTTTTCACACTGGTATTATATCTATATAACGTTTATTCTTCTTATAGCAAAGAGCTGGAGAAATACAAGTGAGAATCTGTTATAGAGGTTAAATTGTGTTACACCCAACCTGTGCTGAGGGTCCAGTTTCTTTGTATTATGCTCCAATTTTGTTGAATGACTATTGGCTAAAATAAATGGACAATCGACAGGGGCTTAGAAATAACAGGGATGCTTAAGTGACTTTTATGGTAGCAGTATTTGTTTTAACAGAATTTGACCTGTATTCTAGTTATTAGTTTTATTCATCACATTGGAAACTTGGCATTTCCATTGTTCATGCCATTATATGCAAAGCGCTGTAGCATGAAAGTCACTTACAAAACTGTGAAAAAAAAATTCTAAACACCAGAGGCTCATAAAACAATAAAACATCAGCTAGGGGGATATATATTGTTTGATTTAGCTAAATATTCTGGATGGTCAATGGTTTATTTAATTCCTAAAAGTTTTTTTTTTAACCACTGGGATGTAAATATTTCTAAAATGTTTGATAGACCGATTTTTGCCTTCTGAGCATAGTTATTTTATATACAGTGCACAGGATCATCATTTTGAATATAATCACATTGTCCTATGATACAGCAAGGCTCTTAAAGATTGAGATGTGTATAGGCTGTTTTTGGCACTAAACCCCTATATCTGGGCTTTTGGAGCTTTTCAGTCTACTCAAAATTTCTGTTTTCTCTATTGCTGTCCTTCTTTTTCCTTCTTGTTTCCTCTAGAAGTCTGTTTCTCTCCTTTATATTTGGAAACATGTGTGAAGTGGCCAGGCACCGTGGCTCACACCTGTAATCCCAGCACTTTGGGAGGCCGAGGCAGGCATATCATGAGGTCAGGAGATTGAGACCATCCTGGCCAACATGGTGAGACCCCATTTCTACTAAAATTAAAAAAAAATATTGGCTGGGTGTGGTGGTGCACGCCTGTAGACCCAGCTATTCAGGAGGCTGAGGCAGGGGAATCACTTGAACCCGGGTGGCGGAGGATGCCATGAGCCATCATCATGCCACTGGACTACAGCCTGGGTGACAGAGCAAGACACTGTCTCAGAAAAAAAAAAAAAAAGAAGAAGAAGTATGTGTGAAGTAAGAGCAAATAGGTTCTGAGTAGGTGCTTCATGAGTAGATGTAGAGCCTTTGTCTTATGCATTTGCTTTGTGGTATTTATTTCAACTGCTTGGAAGCATTGTTTGCTTACTTCTTAATTCTCATTTTTGATGGGTTGAGCAGAGGCTCTAGATTTTTCTAGTTCTGTCTCAATTACTCATTGTCAAACCACCAGTTTAGATTTTGTGTTCAGGAAATAGGGACAGGTGAAGCTATCAGGTGGCTAAGCCCTAGGTAAATGAGTTGCTATGAATCCTGAAATGTTATAAGGCAAATGGTATGCTGTGGCCATGACAGCTGAACTCAATAAGTGAACTTTAAAACAGATAAGCTCCTTTTGCTGTTTCCCTTTCCAAGAATATGAAGCTGGCCTGATGTCAAGCAGTTGGAGAGCCTTCGAGATGTTTAATTAAATCACAGACTCAGTGTCAGAGCTGGCTGACTTTCAGGAATCTAAGGCCCTAGCAAAAGAAGACATAGTTTTGCCTCTCTTGTTGATTTCCTTATTTATGGCCTTGGAATAAAGAAGATAAAGCAAGTCTAACAGTCTTGTCTTCCGAAAGTGCAGTTTCAGGCCATAAGAAAATTTCACTGCTATCCTTAGACTTCCTTCCCTCAATTTTACATGACATTTTCCAGGCTATACAAAGCAAGACCTTCTTTGCAAAGGGCAAACTCCGTTGTCCCACGGCCATACTGTACATGTGTCGGGGTAGGTGTAGGGGGATCAGTGTTGTTATTCACCAATACAAGGTGGAATCAGTGCAGCTAGGAGAGAAGAGATTAAGGAAAGAAGCTGCGAAGTCTGCTAGACCTGGGTTTAAGTCCTGGCTTCCTGCTTATTAGGGTGTAACCATGGTCACAGTACTTAATTCTCTAAATTTGATTCCTGAGCAATAAAGTGGGGAATGATAGTATTGGTGCTGTTACAATTATGATAATGTGAAAAACAACTAGGAGAGTGCCTGGCCCAGAGAAACAGCTAAGTGACAGCTCTTATTATGAACAAAAATGAATGCTTTAAACCTTGAGATTACAATATTTAACAAGTACAGACACTTAGTGCAGCCTGTTATTGACTTCAAGCAGTCTTTTGATTTTGTTTTTATTTCTGTGACATCTTCTCTTATTATGACTTTCTGTTGGGTGTCTCTAACTCTGGTGCCTTGCGAAGGCCAGGAGATATTCCAGACAAGCTAAAATTCTACCTTTTTGTGAGTATAAAGGCAATGGGGCCATGTATAAGTTGGACCAAACAAAGAGTAATAAAACAAAGTAAGAGAGTTGTAGCTTTCAGAGGGAAAGATAAAACAAGAAAGGGCTGGGGCAATGGATGTGGTATTGAGATGCTGGCACCAGGAAGCAAGGAAGAAAACCTCCAAACACATTGTGGTTTGTTAAAACACTGAAGACTCTTAAGTGCTACAGTGGCAGGCAGTGTCACCCGACCAGGCAGTAGTGTCCTCCACAGCTGAGGAAGGGGAAGTAGGGCCTAATGATTGCTCCTGGAGACAGAGAGTCTGCTGTCCTGGGCTTTACCAGCCTGGCTTGTTGGGTAACCTTGAGCAATTTATATCCCTACATGGACAATTTCCTCAAGGTTCTCACGCAGTCTGATGGGTGATATATTTGTTATCTAAAGGGTCTGATGAAGATATATTTGTTAAAAGAAAATTTAGAGGAGAGTCCACAAACTGCCCCTCCAGACATACTTGCTGGTGGGTTTTAGGATTTTTAAACATTAAATTTTAATGCATTTAGACAGGGCTTGGTATTTTCTAATTCACACAATATCTACCATCTTGAGTCTTCACATTTGGCTCCTGAAAGCCCCTGAGTATATGACTTCTGATTTCAATGGATTACAAACCAGATTGGAATTGCTTCATTTACAACTCAATTCTATTTCTTCATCAACTACATGCAAATATGTACTTCTAAAGTTTCACAAAACAAAGATTTTGCTGGCCTAACTGTAATTTGCTCTATAATGACATATTTTTTTTCTAGAAAATATGTCAAAAATTACAATTTGACTTTCCTTGTAGTTCATCCAAATTCTAAAGCTTTAATGTTATTTGAAAACATAATTCAGCACCAAGTATTTTTTAGGTTACAATCTAAGTTGCTCATAAAATTTAATCTCGGCCTCGATCGTTTTGAGGAGAAAACATATCACTAAGTAATAATGATCTTCAGTCTGTTCTTTTACCACTTCCCAGAGATCTCCTAAGGCACTCTGGAAAAGTCAGAAGTAAATTAGACTCCCACATCTAGTAACCAAAACACCAGCATCTTTAGCATTACCACAGTGAAGTATGCAGATCGTCATGAATATTTACACCTTGCAGGGTCCTTTGTGCACAACTCGGAGAAACAAATGGCATTTCCAGTAATAGTTTATTGATTTCCAAATGCACAGGGGCGCCGAGTCCGAACATCCTGGGATAGCAGTAAATCTCTCTTACAAAATAATTTACAGTATGAAAATGATATACTGAAACATTAACTCAAATGCGTAATTCCCTTGAAAGATTCAGTGTTCCCTTGTTTAATGTAAAGGGTGGAAGGGGAAGATGACTAGGAAGGGAATGTGACTATGCACAGGAAAATAGGCAGAGGACAATGAATTCATTGGTTCTCCCCATTCATGCAGTGTGGCCTGTCACTGTAGAAAGACTGGTCAGATTTAACTCTCATTAAGTATTAGTCCCGTCAAAGTCATATCAAGCCCAGTATGGGCTCCGTGGCTTTTTTTGCACCAATGTACCCACAAATATCTTATTTTCATTTTTCTGCTCTGGGCCTTGTTCTGTTGTTTCTGGTATGTTCTCAGTTCCAAATGATACTATCTTACCAGGCAGGCCTCCAGAAGCAAGAACTGCCTGAGTCTTACGGGTTCTGGAATGGGACAGGGTTAGGGGGCTTCATAAGCACTGCTGGATAAAGGCAATAATAATGAGATCTGAAGTTTCCCCTATGGGCCTTCTTCTTCTCTTAGGGCTGGGCTGGACTCAATCCATAATGAGATTTTTTTAAACATAAAAATCTGATGTTGTCAGCACACAGTAAACATGCAATTCATTTTCTTATTGAGAAGCATGTATTGAACGGCCATTATATGAATGTGGAATTTCAGGAATGGCAAGATAATATTTTCTACTTGGGGAGAGAGGACTTCCTAGACCCTGCCACTACTACATGATCATGAATTCTGCATTTGTGCCCTCAGGTCTAACTTGAGTAGTTAGACTCTCAGGTCACCAAAATGGCTGGGCATCCAAATTTCCTGTGTTATTAAACATCTTGGAGGAGGGCTGGAGTGCAATTTCCTTCAGGGCTATCACTTTGACTCAGTGCTTTAGGAGCTAATAACTTTGCTAGAGAATTGCTCTTCTTGTAAGCAAGTACCTAAGCTCCAACTATATGGCGGCACTTGTAATTAGGGCTGACAGAAACCTCTGAAGTAGTATGCAAGATAATGAAGGGGCTGCTTTGCGTTTTCCTTAGTTCTCAAGTATTCCATATGTGGTGTGTGTGGATATATATGTATGTATATACATATACACACATATCACACTTGTCATTTAGTCATTTATATATAGGTACACACAACCACCACCAACCCCCCACCACACATAAACAGGCATCAGTAGAAGAGTCCAGATTCACTGGACTTTGAATCGCTACATCCTCACAGAGCACACTGGCGGCTAGCTTTACTGAAATAGGAAGATTTCCTTTTCTACAGCAGAGAAGCTGCCAACATTTTCAAATAAAGTTGAGTAGAGAGCAGAACACCCTTTACTTTTACTACTGCTGCAAACTTCTGTACCCTTGAAGGTCAAGAAACACCTTTTTATGGAAGACGGCACAAAAAAGGAAAGGTTCTCCCAGCTCCTGGGGGTGGGCTCAGGTCAGCAAGGTGTACTTAAAGTATCTGCTAAAGGAAAGAAATAAGGGTACCACAATGCCATTTCTGAGCCCTAACTACAACTGTGAAATGTCACCTTGAAAAAGATTCATAAATTGGGATGGTCAGAGTGCAGTGGGAAAACTGGAAGCCTCTTTATCCTTCTGTCTTTAGGTGGACCAGGGTATATGGTACAAAGTACCTGTCCACAGAATTAGGGAGAACTGGGTTCAAGATCCGGCTTGAGTATTTCCTACCTGTGTAACTTGAAGCAAGTGACTCTAATGCTCCCTGTCTGTTTTATTATCTAAGAAATAGGGTGTCGTTTAGGGCCTGGCTCACAGTTGTTCCTTAATATAAGTTATTTCTTTTCTTGAGCTGTCAAAGCTGAGACTCCAAGCACTTCTTGAGACTGTCCTGGATTTAATGATATCAAACCAAAGTCCCCCCTCAGCATCCAGAAATTCAGCATTTGAAAGGTAGCTAGATATTGCTGAGTATCTGATTGATTCTGGAGACATTCATTACCTGCCTCCCTTGGTGACATCTCCTTAGGGGTTTCTGCAAACCCTGCAACCTGCAGCCAGGCAAGACACAACTCTGAGCTCTCTAACTTTTACTAACCTGGCAGGAGGGAAGCCTCATCATGCTGGGGCTTAAGGCCAAGCAGCATGCTCCAGTTCTGGGGGAAGGTGGTGCCACTGCAGGAAGCATCCTAGTTCTTACATTGATAAATGCTGCTGGCAGGAACTTAGGAGCCTTAGCAAAAGCTGCTGTACTGTGTTTAATGCTTCCCTGGTTAAAGTTTTATCAGGTGCTGAAGACAGCAGGAGCCTATAAAGCAAATCTCAAACTCTTTCTAAGTAAAAAGCAAAAGTGCTTTCCTTGAGGATTACAGAGATATGATAAGTTACTGAGACAGGTTAGCACATATTTTTATATTTCCATTTATATCCACTGCATAAAGGCTTGAATTTCCCAAATACTGATTCAAAGTAATAACATATGATCAGATATGGACAGCCAATGATCTGTCCATTGCTAATATAAGGCTACTATTTGGAGATCAAACAATGATTATTGGGGAAAGACAACATGCTTCTAAATCCTAAAATCTTTTTAATCTTCTGATATTTAAACTTTGAGAGTGACCACTGGTCCTTCTTTTAGGGTAGTTTTGTTGGATATGATTGGAGGTTGTAATTAACGGTATGCCAAATTCTCCAGTCTTTGCAGAGATAGGTAAAGCATCAAAATTGTCTTAGCCATTTCTTCGCCACAAGTTTGAGAGAAAAACACTTTTTTTTTGTTTTAAACATTTCAGACTCTATTTAGCCCCAATATCCTGACATCTTTAGTGAGTTATGACAATCCTAACCCAGACGCATATATGCCTGGGAGCTTCCTGGCCTCAAAGGAATAAATCATTTCACAGCATTCACAAGACTGAAAAATAAATAGGACTCCTACAGTAAACAAGTATTGTTTCCGTTTCAAAACCATCCTGCAAGCACAAAAATCAGCTGGCCCTAATGCTTGTAATAGGTACACAGGTCACATGCAGACAGGCAGGTGGGAAAAGGGATTTTCCCCTAGTGCAGGCTGCTTTGGTTTTGCCTTAGACGCACTAGAAGTCTAGGTCCCAGAGTCTGCATGGATATGGTTCCCGTTGTATTCCTCATAAGTGAACACCAAAATACCATAAAGACAGAGAAGAGTGAACACATAGCCATTTGCAAGTAAGAAGTACCTTTCAAGATTCCTATTTTATCTTGACAGTCTACGTGAATGAACATTTTATTCTATAATATAACTTTTATATAAAAATAAAGTCATCTCCTGACTCCAAACTATTTGGTAAATAAAACTGATGCTTCAAGAAGATGCAGGTTTTTAAGTTTGCAGTTTTATATTCCCCTAGCACATCCCTGCTTACTTGGGAGTACAAAGCTTGGTTGTAAGAAACTGTGATTTGGGTGTAGAGAAAAGTAAGGAAGTCCAACTTCGAGTGTGTCTCTGTTACTAAGAGGAGAGCAAGATCCAGGGTGTGGGAGATTTGATGGTCTGTGGGTGGGGGGTGCCACAGGAAGAAGGGTTCTGGTTAGAGTTAAAGGAGGGTATATATCTTATCTGCTGGGAGATGAGCTGAATTCAGAACACATGGAGTGGCAATAATTCTCCCTCTACTGCATTTAAGCCAAACTAGGCTAAAATGGGGGTGGGACTAGCAAAAACCTACACTGAAAATTCCCATTTGGTAATATACATTCCAGCCCTTAATACTGTGATAAGCCCATAAAACCTGCAGAATTCACCCAAATAATTCTGGTTCTATTAGATCCTTTAGTGACTATTTTGGAAATTCAAGCAATTTGAATTCGGAAATACTGATTTCAACTGTTAATCAGGTTTCTTTGGTCCTTTTTCCCCTCCTAGGGTCATTTCCTTTCCACCTCCTCAATCATTTTTTTTCACTTCCACAGCACTGAATTAGGAATCTCAAGTCCTGGATAACTTCATATACTAAAAATATCTCTTCCTAACCTTGAACTCTTTCTCCAACACCTTTTCCCGGTCATCCATCTTAATTCATGGCACATTTTCACAAACATAGAACTGGACTTTTAGGGGCTGTCTACATGAGTCAGTTTGGCCCTGCCTTGCCCGCATTTATTTCATGCTTCAATATGAACAAAATTGGGTTTTTGTTAATAGCCAGGGAGAAAACTCTGACTTTCCTTCAAGATTATTCCAGATCCTTCCTAACAAAGCGTACTGTTTGGCTGTAAAATATTTTAGGGGCTGGCTTTCCTGAGTAAGTTCAAAGCAGCCGTTGAGGGATTACCTGAAGGACCCTTAATTGCTCCTGGTGGATCAAACGGGCTCTTTTCCTTGACCTACCACAAATAGAGGATGAGAAGCACACAGTCAGTAAGCGTAAAACTGGTCATCCCTTGGAGAGATAGGTGCCTGCTGTGGATCTGGGGACACATCCGGTGGAAGTACGTTTGTTGCTGAGCAGCTTTCACAGAAATCAGAAGCCGTTACATACACGCTGTCACATACACACGAGGGGAGGGGACGATTTTCCACTGGGGGTAGTAAGCCTTCATGTGTCCTCTTCTTCACTGGCACCACTGCAAAAAAGAAAAAAAGGAGAACCAGGTGAGTTAAGATATCACAAGAAGGGAGGCAGCCTAGTTTACTGGTTGATGGCATAGGCTTTATGTCAGACATACCTGAATTTAAGTCTTAATACCACAATTGAGCAATATGGCCAAAGGAGAGTTACTTAGTTTGTTTAAATTGATTTATCTGGCCACAGGGGGAATGATGATAAAACACACTTTGAGTTACTAGAGGATTAAATAAAAGAATACATATAAAATGCACAGTACCTGGTATACACTAAGTGAGAGCTATTTAAAGGAGCAGGTGAGAGTCCTAATTCTGTTAAACTTAACTAAAAAAGTAAATAGCTGGTAAAAGTCAGATGTATGATTTCCTCTAAGCCTTAAGCCATCTATTAGGAGAGAAAAAACAAGGAAAAGCTACTATCATCCACACTCTCAATGGCACTTTGCACTTGGAAAAAAATCCAAGATTTCAACTCATGCCATAGGGACATATCCACCTCATCAGAGAAGGCCTCTACTTAGTAGGACTCCCTGGTGACTCTCTTATTTCTTTCATAGGTCTTATGACATTACATAATTTATTTGTTTGTGATTTACTCTTCTCTTTACCCCTGACTAGAGCATACAAGAATAGCACTACTATTTATTAACAATGTATATCTAGCACTAGCACTGAGCTGGGCATATAGAAGTGCTGCATAAATAATTGTTTTTAAAAAGGAAGTGAAATACAAACAAGAAGAAAGGGAGGGAGGGATGGACACAACTGAAGGGACTGGTCAGTCATTACTGCCCTGGCCAGGGTATACCAGATGTTACGGACGTTTCAGAGGCCAAAATGGGTTGTCAAGCCCCAGAGGCATGGCTAGTACCTCAGCTGCTCAGAGTTACAGCACCTCTGGCTTGGTCCTGGGAGAGAACACTGTTGGTACAGGGATCGGGGCAAGAAGAAGGCAGAGCCTGAAAAAGCAGGAATGAGCATACTCCGAAGGGCAAAAGTATGTCTATATAAAACCTACACTCTTTTGCATCCATTTGGGAAAGACTTTAAGGGAAAATATCTTAGGCAACAGATTTCTAGAACTTCCACTAAAGGCAGAAACATTTCAAGAAACAGGTTCTGCAAGTTAAGGTAAGTGTATGCTAGGAGCCAAAGAACCAACTCAATAATCTTCAACATTTCGAATTGCACCCTATTTCCACTCCCTTTTCCTGCTGGTTATACAATCATGGGATGAAGGGTGCATGCCAGCAAGAGCTGGACAGTGGGCTGTCATTAAGGAGCAGTATCTAATAGCATCTGTCCCAAAGGGAACAAAACGTCTTTTATGAAAGCTTCTCACCAGAATCAAGGCAGAGCTGGAACTGGCGCCATAGTCTCCCCCTTGGTATTATATCCAAAGCAAGCTCTCATTGTTCTCTTGTCAGTTTTATTTCAAATATGAGGGCAGCATAGTGACTCTGCCCTAAACTGCAGTTCACTTTTTAGCCTTCTTAACTTGAGATACATAGTTTAAACGTTTAAACGTTCACGAACCTAATGAAACTGTATACAGAATTTTATCTGTGTGTTCCTTTGAGAGACGCCATACTTTTCATCATTTTCTCAAAGAAGTCAACAACTCCTGCCAAATTGGAAATAATCAAATTATAAATAAACTCCTTTCCTGTTGCCAGGTTCTTTATTGTAAGATCTGGAGAGTGGCTTGGGAAAAAGGTCTGAAGTCCTGACCGAGAAAATCTCTTCTCATTAACTTAAAAGAGACCTGTTCTTGGGCCTGAAACTTATCTCACAGTTTAAAACATGAGATCTTAGGATACTGGCATATCATTTACTGATTATGTCATTTGCTAAATATTTATTGACTGTCAACCATGTGTCAGTCATGATGCTAGGTGCAATAATGAATAAGATGGACACAGGAGTTGCCCTCTAGGACTTTAAAGCCTAGTAGGTGAGATACAGGCTGGGGGAGGGAGGGAGAACCTTTTATATTCCATAACAGCATCTTCAAAGAAAGCATCTTATTTTTATAATAACCCTCTTCTCACAATAATAAAGAAGAAAAGAGGTTATAACTGAATCTGTAACATAGAGCTTTGCTCAGCTTGTATGCGGTCTCTCCTGAAGTATTCAACAAGATAATTAGTGTGTGGCATCCTCTCCTCTCCTGAATGTTCTTACTTCACTTTGTATATAAGTTAGTCTATGTTCACGAGATTATTTATTTACTTATTTATTTTTCAGACAGAGTGTCGCTCTGTCGCCCATGCTGGAGTGCAGTGGTACGATCTTGGCTCACTGCAATCTCCACCACCTGGGTTCAAGCAATTCCCCTGCCTCAGCCTCCCGAGTAGCTGGGATACAGGCACATGCCATCACACCCAGCTAATTTTTGTATTTTTAGTAGAGATGGGGTTTCACCATGTTGGCCTTGAACTCCTGACCTTGTGATCTGCCCACCCCAGTCTCCCAAAGTGCTGGGATTACAGGTATGAGTCACCATGCCCGGCTGTTCATGAGATCTTATCTTAAATAGTCTATAAAAGTCTTCACTTTCTGCAAGGGAAGTAATATAGCCTTCCACCTCAGCCACTTATAGTGCTCGTCTGAAACATCTAGCAGTCACACTGAGACTTATAACTGGAGTGGGACGTCAGAGGTTAATAATGGCTGTTTTATTAAAAAAAATAAAGGTGTTAGGCAGACAACCCATTCTACAGCAGGTAATTACCAATGAGAGAGGCAATATTACATAATTACTTTCATGTCACCAGCCTGAACTAGGTTCAAATCCCTTTTATGAACTAATAAACTGTGGGAACTTAAGTAAGTCACCAACCTCCCTGAATCTCAATTTCCTCATTGAAATGCTATCTTCCAAGGTTACTGTGGAAGCTTTATATGTTTTATGCAATACAAATGATAAAAAATGTTGCTCCTCTTCTTCAACCCACCTTCCTTCTTATCCTGAATAAAAATCTGCCTCTTCCTACCTTTCCCCCAATGTTCCTAGTTCTGGCAGCTGAAATGCTACATTCGAGAACAAGTGTGTTTCTATCCCCAAATGCCCTTCGAATATCTGGAGAGCAACAGTACCCTGCCTTGCTCACTTGGAGAGTTTTTTAATGACAACCCCAGACCTAATGAAATACAGGTACTAAGTAGAAAGGTTGAGTTATCACTCTGACCCTTCTAGGTGGCAGGTCTCAAGAAAAGTCATGCCTGCCAAACACTGGTGAGAACAAATGCTGAGTGAAGTTTAATTTAGTTAACCAGCCTTAGCTCAGTCACTGATCTAGCTTGAGGATACTGCTGTATCTAAAAATGGTGGCCTTAAAACTGAGGTATGGATACCCTTGTGGTATGTAATTACTTTCCAAGAAGTATTTGGGCCTGAGTAACTTTAAGAAAAATAAATGTCCAAATCCTTAACTTCCACATACACTGTTTTGTAAAACTTACTTTCTCAGAAACATGCCTGTGCTCTGTAAGGTTCTTGTTTCAGCCACTCCCACTTTCCGGATAACCTTACTCCCACACTTCAGCAGAAATGCTACCTCTCACCCTTCTGAATCTTAGCACGTAACAATTTTAGAATGTCTCCCTTAGAGGAGTCCTATGAGAGAAGGGCAAGAAATAATAAGAGACAGTCTCTTTTTTCACCCAGGCAGGAAACTCTTGGCAAGGCTGTATGTTTTCTCTACCTATCCATCAATCTAACACTTCAAATTCAGAAGTGAGATAGATAGTTGTCATGAGGTGTGTACTAGTATTTATTTGAATTGAAAGAAAATGAAATCAGACTTAATCCCGACAGAAAGCAAGTCTGATTTGGCTGGATGGTTTGGCCATCAGAACTGGCTTTGCCAGTTAGATTATATAGTACATCTTGCCTGTAAATTTAATAAGCTAAATTCAGAGTACCAAGGTTTTGACAAAAATCTATACAAAAACTCATATAAACTACATAATGTCAGCAATCACACCATTAGCAACTATTTACACTTGATATATAATTTCAAGAATTAATTTAAAAATGGGCAAAAGGCACATACTTTTTATTTCTTTTAGGTGATGTCAAACCAAAAAATTTAGCTAAAGGAACTGGGAGCTCCTAAATTATGACTAGGAGGGTGGTGTGAAATTTAACACTTTCTTGGTTGTGGGTAGGGGTTGGGGTGACAGAATGAGACTAAGGTATCTCAGTCAGCAGAAAGCTGTATCCCTTCTGAGTTGGGTGCATGGTCTGATGTGGTGCCTGTGGAACTGAAATGTCAGAGACATGCCTTAAGCCCCACATTCAGACCCTAAATACCCGCTGATAAAATGATTATATTTTATCATCATCATTTTACAGTGTTTCACTGTCTGACAGTTTTGTAGTTAGGCTGTATAGATATGCAGCTCAGTTTTTCAGCTTCTGTCCCCAGTGCTGTAGGAGTATAAAGGGGAAGTTAATAAATGTGGCAGCAGAAAAAATAGTTTCTTTTCCTAAGCATATAGTATAACTTAATGTGACTTGGCCTCACTCATGTCTGCTGAGCTCTTGGGTATTTAATTAATTATTGCTGTAAAAGGATTATTTAACTCAGGAAGATGGACAAATTAAGAGGTATTGATAAGGGAGGAAGGCTAGATTCAGCTGAAATTAACAAATATTTAATATTCTCCAAAAATTATGCTGCCTGGGCACTGTACAAGGAGCTAATTGGGAAGTCTCACTAAATGTCTGAGAAAGTGGTTGCCTAGTGGCAGTAAATGTGCGATCAGCACCGCTGGGGAGATGGACTAAACGCTTGGATCTAGGGACCTTTCTCTACCAAACAGAGTTCCTTCTTTGTCCCCTCTGTCCCACACTCACCTCCCCCAACAGCCTGGGCTGAAAATAAGGGGGTTACTGTGCTTTAAGGGATCTGAACTTAATAAAGCAAAATGTCCTTAGTCTATTTTAGCTTAACTGAGAAAAACATGAAAATACTACAGTTTTAGTCCTGGTTCTGCTGTGTGACTCTGGGACTCAGTATCCTTATATGAGAAATTAGGATGCCTTGCATTTTAAGCAAAATTTAGGAAAACTCCACACCAGACAAAAGCTAATAAAGCTCCACTCCAACATACAGACTTGCTGAGCTAATTAATTTGCTCTCATTTATACAGCTGTCTCTCTTAGCTTCCTGTGCCCCTCTCCTCTGTCACCATAATCTGAAGGAGAGCCTAAATGTTCCAAGTCCTTTCACCTCTTTTTCTGGCTGGGCCCAAATACTGAGTTGATGACTGATACTGCCTGATCATTACCTAGTGCAGACCCAAGAGTAAGTTCTGCCATAAGCAAAAGCCTCATGATTCTTTATTTCATCATGAGTCTTAAAAAAAAGTTGGACTTGGCTCTAGCCTCACTGCAATTCCTTCTCAAACCACAAGGGCTTTTCTCTCTCTAGTTTGCTTCTACTTTATCCTACAAGCCTTCTCTCAGTAATGGCCACTATTCACAGAGGACTTAATGTTCCACGAACTGTGCTAAGAAATCTATAAACATTAACTCAGTAATAGCTTCTGGTATTATCTCCATTCTACAGCTGAGAAAAATGAGGCCCAGAGAGGCTACAAGAAGTGCTTAAGGTACACAACTTGTAAATAATAGACCTAGGTTAAGTAATCAGACTCTAGAACCCTCAGAAGTGAACTGAACTTGCATAAGAGGTGAGCCTGTATTTTTCTGACCCCTAGTTATCTAGCTGGTAAGTAGCAGCCATCTAAGTTTTCTGAAGCAGAATGTTTTCACCTGAAAAAATGGGATATTAATACCTACCCATCAAGAGATGGAAGATACAAGCAAGTGCTTTTTTGAGATGAAAAAATGCCAGAGGATTACTATAGAAGAAGAAGAAATATAGCCCTGAGTTTGTCTCAGCCCTCACAGCTGACTCTGTCTCTCCAGACCTATTAAGGGACCTCTGAGAGAGGCTTGGGTCTCCAGCATGACCTCAAGCCCATACTCTGACCACAGTGCCATGTTTGATTTCCATGTTCCTTGTAGCCTATTTACTGTTTTTATAGTTGGCTACCTTTCTTGCACTTGGCAGGGCTTGTGTGGGGATGGCCTACTTCTATGGAGGATTAAAAGGAGCCAGCTGGCCTGCTAAGGCCGTGCCCTGCAAGAGGGAGGTGGTTGAATGGAAGTAACAGGCAGGCTTGTAGCCTGCCAGTGTCCCGTCTGCTCTCAGAACTTCCTTCTTTAGGACTGAGTCCTTCACTGCTGCTGGATTTAGAATGGCATCATTTACAGCCTTTTTAAAAAAAAATTCAAAGAGTAACTTTTTCTTTTTTATTGCTTTTTACTTTCTCTAACAAACAAGTATTCATTCCATAAAAAAGAAAAAAATTCCATTATATTACCACCAGGGATAATCACCATTAACACAGTGAAGTATATTTGCCCATACGCCTTCTGTACATATATAAAAGTAAGCATCTTTTATAAAAATCAGCTCCTACTTGACAGGCTCCTTTATAGTCTGTTTTTTCCACTCAGTTATCAATCATGAATGTCATATCAAGAAATATATTTCTATAAGATTATGATTCATGATAGATTTCTATGGATTTATCATATCTAATATTGGGCATTTAAATTATTTCTGCGTTTTCACCATTACCCACATCTCGGTGACACACATCATTGTGGATGAATCATCCTTGGTGATTTCTAAAGTAAAATTCCCAGGAGTTTCCTCCTGGGTCCAAAGGCATGTTTGCATTTGTTTTATAAGCTTTAATTTTTAGAACAGCTTTAGATTTACCAAAAATTGCAAAGATAGTACAGGATTCCCATACCTAGTCTCTCCTATTATGAACATCTTACATTAGCATGTTACTTTCGTTGCCAACGAACTGTGAAAGGAAAATAAATCTCAGGACCCCAAAATCACTAAGCCAAGAGGAAAAGTCAAGCTGGGAACCGCAATCAGCAAACCTTCCCCCCATTCTGTTCTTAAATAAGGTGGCTACGAAGATTACAAAAAAAAAAAAAAAGCTACATACCTCCCTCACAAAGGACAGACAACACTCAAAGTCATCCCTCTGCTCATGTGAGACAAATGCATATCCAATTGCTTCCTTTGATTCAGTGGAAGGCTAATCAGAAACTCAAAAAAATGTAACCATTTGTCCTTTATCTACTTATGACCTGGAAGCCCCTCCCAACTTCGAATTCTCTTGCCTTTCTGGACCAAACCAATGTATAGCTTATATATATTGATTGATGTCTCATGTCTCTCTAAAATGTACAAAACCAAGCTGTGCCCTGACCACCTTGGGCACATGTCATCAGGACCTCCTGAGGGTGTGTCCTTAACCTTGGCAAAATAAACTTTCTAAATTGACTAAGACCTGTCTCAGATACTTGAGGTTCACAGAACCATACTGACACATTCATACTAAGTTTCTATTTTGAGATTTCCTTAGTTTTTCCCCCAATGTCCTTTTTCTGCTCCAGATTTCACTCAGAATACCACATTTAATAATTAAGTCTCTGTAGGCTCCTCGTGGCTGTGACAGTTTCTCAGACTTCTTGTTTGTGACGGTGATGACAGTTTTGAGGGGTGCTGATCAGGTATTTTGCAGAATGTCCCTCAATCAGAAGTTGTCTGATGTTTTCCTCACAATTAGGCCATGGTTATGGGCTTTTGGAAGGAAAATTACAGAGGTAAAGTGCCATTATCATTACATCATATCAAGGGTTTATCTATCAATATGACAGCACTGCTGAAGGTGACCTTGACCACCTGGTTGAGGTAGTGCTTGTCAGATTTTTCTATGGTATAGCTACTCTTTTTTTTTCCCCATTCCCACAGTGTATTCTTTGGAAGGAAGTCACTATGAGCTGCCTATACTTAAAGGGTTAGGAATTACGTTCCCTCTCCTGGAGGGTGCAGTATCTACATTAATTATGTGAAATACTTTCAAATATGAGATTTCTCTCTTCTCCATTTATTTATTTGATCATTTATATCAGTATGGGCTCATGGACGTTTATTTTATTCTTTAGGTTACAATCCAATATTACCATTTTGTTACTCAAACTGCTCAGCTTTGGCCTTCGACAGCTCTATTAGCCGGCTGCTGTGTTCCACTGACATATCCCCATCCACATGGGTTTTCTGTTTGTTTTTGGTGTTTGAGCACTCCCCTACTTTCTAGCACTACAGAGCCTCCAGGCTTAGCTGTCTATTTTCTCCCCAAACCTAAAATCAGATATTCTCCAAAGAACAAAGGACATGTGGTTTTAAAGGCATTTGATACTGCCCTCCAGAAATCTTATATTGATTTACAATCATTACTCACATCAGCACAGGAATGCCCATTTTCCCCACGCCCTTGCCAATAATGGGGCAATTTCAAAGTGTCTGCAGTGAGATGACCTGGCATGGGATAGTATGCATATATATGCATGTATGTGTCTATCTGTTCCGTCTCTTTAAAATAACTTCTACGTTACTCAGTTTCCTGTTGAACTTCAAGAGAAAAATGCTCTGGGGCAGTTAGGTTTTTCCTTTTCTTTGCCTTTACATTGGCCTCCCTTTCCTCCCCGAGTGCTGCTGGATTGTCTGTCACTGGGGATCTCCTGTGATGAGGTCTGAAAGGAACCTTTCCTATACCCTCTATAAGGGCCTAGGCAATTTCAGGGGGTGGAGAGTTAGAAGCAGAAATTAGCCAAAGGGTTTACCTTCCGTGGTTCCCATATCTTCAGGGAATCCACCTGACCCAGTTTCCTCATCTTCTGTTGGCATGTGTATAATGAAAACCAAATCTCTCTCAAGCAGTTTCCTTCCATAGAAATCTCAAACATAAGATTTAATAAAATGCTGGACTTCAAATTTCCTGTTGCCTCAGCTGCTATATCTCACAAGCTACCAAAGCGAAAAAGAGAAAAGATCAATAAATAAATATACTTGACCCTTATCTCTAATCTGTCTGAATAGTAGGCTGTGTGTGTGTGCATGCACATGTGTGTGTGTGTGAGAGAGAGCAAGAGGCAGACACACACACACACACACAGAGGCAGAGATACACACGAACACACACAGAGACGGGGGGGGGGAGAGAGAGACAGAGAGAGAGAGAGAGAGAGAGAGAGAGAGAGAATAGTTTTCAGCAGCTTTGGGAGTCCTATGATGACAATCTTCAATTGAAGTCCTGATGCTGTAGGAAGCTGGAAGTATACCAACCCACAAAGACCTAGTGCTACTTTTCATACGGCAGTGGTTATGAATATGGACCTAGGAGTTAGAAACACCTGGGTTTGAATCACAGCTTATGTGTCATGGAGACACTGCCTAGGAATCTCATGAGTAGCTTACTTTGACAGGTAAACCCAAGCTCCATTTCTTTTCTAATTGTCTCTGCAATGACCAAGGCATACATAAACACTGGAGCTCTAGGTTGAATGAAAATGCTGCATCATAAACTGATTATTCTTACAAACAAGTAAGCCTTACTGAAAGCTGTATAGTAAAGGACCGTGCGGTCCATGGACAGGGAATGCTGTTGTCACTAAGAACAAAGGAGAACAAGCTCGTATCCGGCCCTCCCTAAACAGATAAACCGGAAGAACAAATTCATCTCCATAAGGAAATGTTCTCATCTGGCTTCTCTATAAAACAGCTGCACGTTTGCCAAATTTTAACTCTCCACAGCCCCGCTGTGAGCTGTCCTCAAGGCAGGCTTGGATTCCAATACTTTATCCACCTTTTACCCTAACAGTCTATGAAGCAAGAGAGATGAGGATGATATGAAGTCAGCAGAGCCAAGATAGAGGCGAAGAGATGCTTAATTCATGGCTTCCCTCTTTCCCTCAGATAATATGTCAGCTGAGGCACGGATCCAGAAGTGGGAGAGCTGGGTTAGTTATTGTGGTGATTGAGACTGATTGTGGAAAAAGCACACAACTCAGTTCTAAGACCCCATTCCAGCACGCATTAGCTGTACAACCTTGGGTGAGATGCCTCTTTAAAATTTCCGTATCGGTAAAAAGAGGATAATTACACATTATAAGCACTTACAATTAATAAATGGATGTTATTACTTACTTACTAGACATGGAACTAATCACTTCACCAAAATCTTTACAATCAACTTTCATAATAACCCTGTATAACAGCATTAACACTCCATTTTACAGACGAAGAACATGCAGAGTAGAGAAATGAAGTAACATCCAAGGTCCCAGCTAGGCAGAGCTGAAACTATCAAGGCCTGGCTTTTGTTTTTAACCCTGGGCAATGATGAGTGAAGGCAGCATATGAGGGACTGGTGACATCAGCTGGCTGCGTTTATTCAGCTGGGTTATTTGTAATGCCTCATTACTAGTAGCAGAGGAGGTAACTGGTACCTTGTTGCTAAAGATGTTCCAAGGCCTTGGCAGACTCAAAATCCAGTTGGGCACCAATTACTAGAAAACTTTTTCCCTGTTACAGGGGATCCCAACAGTCTCTTTGTTTGTCTGTTTATTTATTTTTGAGACAGAGTCTTACTCTGTCACCCAGGCTAGAGTGCGGTGGTGTGATCTTGGCTCACTGCAACCTCCACCTCTTGGGTTCAAGTGATTCTCCTATATCAGCCTCCTGAGTAGCTGGGATCCTAGGCACACACCACCATGCCAGGCTAATTTTTGTATTTTTAGTAATGATGGGGTTATAGCATGTTAGCCAGGATGGTCTCAAACTCCTGACCTCAGGTGACCTGCCTGTCCTGGCCTCCAAAAGTGCTGGGATTGGAGGTGTGAGCCACTGTGGCTAGCCCCAATAGTCTCTTTAAAAAAAAAAAAAAAAAAAAAGCACAGCAAATTTTTTTTTTCTTCTTCAGTTTTTACAACTGCAGCCTGTCATAACTTTCCTGTTGTAACCTGGCTGCAAAGTGGCCATTTCCCTCAGATTCTCATCTTGGTTCTTGAGGGCTCCAGCAAACAGTCCTGAAAAAGGGCCTGTCACCAAGACCTGTTCCCCTGAACTTAGGACAGAATCTCATTGAGTCAGATATCAGTTTCATTTTCAATTCTGTCTGTCCTACAGTGAGAGACACCAAGGTCTCACTCATTTGATTAGGTTACATAGAAATATCTTTCAAGGTTTGAGCTGATTTTCACTATACCCTACTAAACGATGAAATCTAAATTAGGTCAAGATGATGTCCCCTAACTGCCATCAGGGAAGCAGTGATGCAGGTGGTTATACTGTAAAAGCCAGTCTTTGCCACTTGATCTCCTTGGAGGCTGCATGTGTTTCTCATTCACCGTATTACCCCATGTTTAGCAACATGCCTGGCACTGAAGACATTTGGCAGCTGGCATATGGCGGCTCTCATAACTTGCCTTGGCCTAGGAGAAGGGATTTCACTGGTGAGGTAAAAGGCAACGAAGGCAAACCTTCAAGGTAAAAAACTGCATCCAGCAGGAAAGCAGACCTTTCTCTAGGAGCACTAAGATCTGTCTACTTGAAGAACTCCTAAAGGAAGGAGAATAATATGTTAGCATCATCCACTTTGGAATGAGACCAGGATTACCATCCAAGCCCTTCAGCTCTGAGCTGTATAACTTTGGCAAAACTATTTAACATCCTCTAGACCTTGGTTTCCTCATCTGTGAAATGGGGAGTCATTCCTTCATTTGTGCTTTCAGTGAACAAGTATTTATTTAGTACCCACAGTATATAAGGCACTCAAATAGGTAAAATAACACTGAAAAAGACTGACAAGTTCCCTGTTTTCACGGAGCTTAACTTCCAGTAAGTTGACAATAAACAAGTAAATAATTTCAGATAGTGGATATGAAGAAAATAAACCAGGATGCTGGAATAGAGAATGATGGGTGGGGTGCATATGCATGTGTGTGCGTACACGTGTGTGTGTGTGCGCGCGTGCGTGCACACACGTGCGCACAGGGGTGATTCAGGAAGGGGCAATATTAGGATCTACCCCTTAGAGTTGATATAAATAGTAAATGAGATAATGAATATAATGTGTTCATCCTACTGCCTAACGAGTACTCAACTAAATTCAACTGTTTTTGTATCACTCCCATCCTGAAGTCAGTGGCTACTCTTTCACCTTGCAGTGACTGAGTCCCAAATACATGACAGCGATGGAACACAGTGGTGTATTAGGTACCTCCACTGTTCAGGAGCTCACAGTAGGGCAAAGAATGTAGCTATGTGCCATGAGAAAAGAAGTGCTAAATTCCACTTACAGAGTCAGAGAAGACTCTATCACTGAGTGTTGACAGATGGATTGGTATTTTCCAGGAAGATAACAGGGCGAGGAGTGGGGTATGCCAGGTGGAGGAAATAGCTTGAACAAATTCTTGGAGATGTGAAATGGCTCGGCATGTTCAAGGAGATATGAAAAGTTCAGAAGGACTACAGATAAAGTATGAGAGGTCCACTGACAGAATGTGTCTCATCAGCAGCTCCTAATGCTTATCTTTATGGGTCATGCCTGAAGTGTCTCCTAAGAAAATGGGGGGATGTGAATGGGAAAGAACAGGAGATGAGAAGGGTGTCAGGGCTCCATATGGCGTCTACCACACTGCCAGCACTTCAAAATGTGAACAAGGGCTATGCTTAAAATATTCAGGCTGTGTTCTGTGTGACACTCCTTGAGACAGCACAAGCAGATGTTTCAGGAAAAAAAAAAAGAAAAACACTCAGTGGTAACTCCATATAAAGCCTACATGGGGGCCAGCAGGTATTAGGCTGTTCAAATGGGATTACATCATCAGCACAGATCTGAGACTCAGCTTGGAGATTATTACAGGTGCCAATGTCAGGATGCTAGGGCACTGGAGTGAATGGACACTTGCTCCCAAGCAGAAGCCAGGGCTCCCCCTTTGCCAAAGCCAGACTCACTTATCCAGGAGTTTAAAGCCTGTTCCAGGGCCAGTGAGAGGGCTCTGAAATGGGAAAACAAGAAACCATGAGGAGGTGTCTCATGCCTAGTTAATAACTCAAGCCTCTGGCAGCATGTCTTCTCAGATGAGTATAATTGAGAAGTGGATGTTTATGAAAGGGAACAGAGGGTCCCTGTTATCCCACTTCCTGGTTCCTTCCCTGTTTACTACCCAATTCTACCATTCCCCTTTCAGTAAGTGTTCTTGTTATGAGTTTCCCTAGGAAATGGAAAAGAAGGTAAGAAAGCTATCCCCACCTGCACTCCAACCTCAATATTTCAAAAGCTCATAATACAGTCAACAGGTCTGGACTGTAGGAAATCTGCCCCTCCTGGGAGGAGGGCAGCTTGATGTAGACAGCAAAGAGATGAACATCACATCCAATTTACTTTCAGCCAATCTTACTAGAGGCTCTCCTTGTACTGCAGTTCAGTGCTCTCATATGAGAGACAGCACTAGTCTGGTCACCACTAGATGACCCAAAACACACAAAAACACCAAATAGGAGAGCTGAAGCACAGAGAAGAGAGGAACTGAAGACTGCAGCTTTCCATCCTTTATATGTCACTGCCCAATCTCAAGACTGAACAAGGCGCAGTGTTTTGAACTCAAAGGACTGCTGCTCTATGTACTGGAGGAAGTAACAGATACCAAACATGAGGGCATGTGAAAAACAGCAAGGCCTCTGCCACCTTCAAAAGATCTCCCATAAGCCATTAAGCCTAAAGTCTCTATTAAAATTGTTCCTTTAGTCTAAGGTACTGCACTTAGAAGGTTCCTTGTAGTTACGTCCCTAAATATCAGTATGTATTACAAGAAAAGAGTATGCCATGGGACAACAACCACAAACCACTTGAGTGCAGAAGAGCTTCTGGATGAGCCAGCTGTCATCTTAGGAGGTGATAGGATGAGATTAAGTTTTGCTGGGAGAAAGAGAAATGATAATCTTTAAAGAGTCAGGACTAGGGCATAAGTACAGGGTGCTGACAGAAGCAGATAAGATTTTTAAAGACACATTTTGCCCTCCTCCCAGTCTTCCCTGAAGCCAGCTCTGCTGTGACACCCAAATGACATAATCCTACAACTTCAGACCTGTTTCATCTACATGAAGAAGAACCTGTTTATGGCTTATTGTCAATGAAAATCAAGTGTCATAAGATGTATTTATGATACCTGAAAAGCAATTGCTCATCACTGGCCCAAGTGGAGGGCCCAGGCAGAAGGAACAGTAAATACGGGGAATATGCCTCTTAGAACTGAGTAAGACCCAGTTGCTCTTTAATACTGCTTAATTGAGGGGCATCTGTCAGTAACTTGGATGACAGGGCTCCCTGCTGTCAGAATTCTCAACTTTGCCTTTCAGGCTAAGAGGGGCAGAAAGTACAGTCAGAGAAACTAAGGCTGAATCCAGTCCTTTTACTTATTAACTGAGTCCCCACTGGGCAAAACTTATTCCACTGGGTCCCAGTTTCCTCACTTGTAAATGACGATCAATGATTCCCAGGTTCTTAATGAGTATAAAAACACATAGCACATGGTAAACTATTAAGTGATCACTTTTCTCATTAAACACTGTACCAAGCAGTACCCTACCCATGCTAAACTTTCATGACATATTGCTGTATCCCCTTCTTCCTCCTTGGATCAGATGATTTCTAAGGCTCTTTCATTCTCAGTCTCAATCAGACTCAAGTTTAATATAGAACAATAACGATATCAGATGACTCTTCTACCCTAGAATGAGAAGTTAATGAGAGGTGTATAAATCTTTTACTTTCCTACACAATCAACCACTCAGTAGTGAAAACATTCCACTGCAGTCTTCATTCAGCCCAGCAGAGATGGGTGGGAGGGAGGGAATGACAACAAAGTATTTTTCAGTCAACCACTTTGGGGAAAAGATGAGAAAATTCTTTTGAAAGTTGTTTTTAAATTAAAAAACATGTGCTGTGAGACAATAAATCTCCTCCTCTATAAAAAAATGTTTTTAGGGCCTCAGGCTGAAATATAAACAAGAAAGAAAAAAGGAGTTAAAAAGAAGAGTCACAATTCTGTGTGTAAGAGTTTAAGCAAAGCCTGTGGAACAACTTAGTTTATGTTCAGTAAAGAGAAATTACTTCCTTCCCAGACTGCTTCTCCAACCATCTCTCTCTGATTTCTGATAAAGCTCTGGGCTCTAGTGGGACTAAGACCTCTGATGACTAATCATATGCCTCTTTTTGCCCGCTGAAGAGTATGGAAAGACCAGGCTTTGGAAATGGAGCCATTAACTAGGGGTCCAGCAACCAAGGCTAAGAACCACTGGTATGTGTGAAAGGCAAGATAATCACTTTCATTTTAATTGGCATGAATGGTCACAACATGGCTGCAAAGGACATTCTTGTTAGGGGTCAAAACCAGACTCTCAAATTAGGTCCAACGCAGGAATATAAAAATTGTCTCGAGGAAGAGAATAGAATGACTCTATGAATCTGATATAATTCCAGACTAGAGGCTTTATTTTCTTTCTTTTGTTCCAATGACCCCTTCTCTCCCTTCCCCCTCCCTTTGGTAAAGAACAGTACAACACTGAAATCCACAGGTAATCCTTGAATCTCTGTGGCAGCTCCAGTTCTAAACTCTTCCTTCACAATGATGGTTTGAATGTCTGTTAACAAGTCATAACAAAGATCTCTCTTGCTCCAGGGTGGAATGGCCATATCCTCTCTCTTTCCCCACTCAAATCATAACAAGCCTAAGTCTTCCATTAAGTCTAAACTGACCACTCCAGCCTAGAGACTACTCATCATCCACCTTCAGGCTCAGAGAATCTGGGGTCCTGCTTGTAGGACCAAGGGGGAACACAGTGGCTCCACTGTTCATGGGGGAGCAGTAGAAATGTGGGATCCCAAGGGCTGGTAAGACCAGGTGAGCTAGAAGTGGCCTAATCAAGGGAATAAGCATGAACAACTGCCATAGGGGTAAGTCTGGCAACAGAGCAGGTGAGGAAGAGGAGAGTGGCAGCCTGGAAAGTAAGCCATGTCATAAACAGGGTAATTCATTACAAAGGCTAGGAAGTGAGGCTGTGACCAGTGGTAGACTCTGGATGCCTCTTTATGAAGTCCTAGCTCATAGTGTGGTTTGGGGATAAACCCATAACGTTCAGGCGGGTCACAAAGGATTGGGGAGACAAGGCATTTAACATGAAATCCATTTCCCTGACATTGACACCCACTACCACAGGTGTCTCTTGTGGTAACACTAACCCGGTACAGACACTTGGCTTTTCCTCCTCTAGACAGGGAACTGCTGCTTGAAGGCAAGTGTCCGGATTCAACCCTTTCAGCCCTGATTAGCAGCCAGGCGTGTAAGATTTGTAGAACGAAGATATAAAGAATTTGTGCATTTTTCTTTCATTTGCAATACCTCAGTCACCTACTTTGGTGAAGACAATCAGAAAGATTAAAAAAAAAAAGTGGGGACATTCTAGGCCCCCTGGTTGCAGGCTGTGGAATAATGGATGATTAGCTCTAGCTGTATGCAGGCTGCTCCTCAGGGCATTCCATTCACCTTGCGGTAACAACAAAGACACTGTGGAAATGTACTGTAGCTTCTCTATCATCTTGTTTTTCTTTTGTTTGTGCTTTGGCTGGTGTTAAGAATATGGTTGTTTAACCATTCCATAACCTACTACAGATTATACTTCCAGGCACGCTGGCCAACCCAAGGTGGCAGAAGGTGTGACAGCAATCTTCAGAGCCACCCCTCCAGGTGCCAGCCAGCCTCTCAGGGACACATCATCTCGCTTTGCTGGAACACAGCCTTGCTTCCTCCTCTCATCCCCATGCCCGCCCACACAGCTTTCCCAGAGGTCAGTCACAAGTTCACATCAAGCAACAAGCAGCGATTACAAATTGAGTGCCTGCTGGGAATATCTTTCTAGTGTCAAGCAACCATTAAAAGCACTTAAGGAAATCACAAAAGGGAGGCGAGAGAATACGTACAGAAAGCTAAAGGACGGGGAGGGCAGAAGGGAAAGCATCAGCCCACCTCCTACCTTGGAGGGAAAAACATGACATAAAAAGCAAAGTTGGCTATAAGGAATGAACCTGAAGAATGGAAACTGAAGAACATTGTATCTTCCAACCACTCTTCTGTGCCTGGGAAACCTTTTGCTAACACAGAGAAAATGACATTTTAAGCAATTGTGTATATTTAAAAAAATATTCAATGAACACGTATTATAATAGGCATTCATATGTAATCTCTTGTCCAATTAGGACTGCATCTCTGTGAAGAAGGCATTATGATTCTGTTTTACAGATATGGAAAATGAGGCTCAGAGGGGTCAGTGACTGGCTGCAAAACTCATGTTCTTCCTACTAAAAAGAAGGTTGGGTGGGACTGAGTTTTGCGAGGTCTCAGCAGCTGTTACTCCTGGGTTAATTGGGTCCTACTGTCGGTGGTGTGCAGAGCATGGTGGCTTATCCTGTCCACCTGATTAAAAGAAGAGTCAACCTATTTATCTTAAGTGAGCTAATGAAGACTTTGATGGAATCTTTCTTCAATCTTCTAGTTGTCAATAACCATCTAAAAGGAAAGGACTGGGAACTGAGATAAGTAGATAATGTAACCTTGGGAAAGTCACTTTCCTCTCTGAGTTTTAGTTTTCTCATGTGTAAAATGCATCCAGTAACAGCAGATGTGAATGCTACTAAAGAGAAATTCTTTTTAAAGTTCTTAATATTATACTGGGTACAAGGTTAATACTTTATAAACAATAGCTGTAACTTGTTTTATTTCAAAGTTTTGGAAAATATCTAAGTTTGGTATTAACTTATTCTCATTCAGTAGGTGCTATTTATGGTTGAAAAATTAAAAAAAAAATCTTGAGTTCGTTTCATGACTAAAAACAACCACAAAAAAAGAATGGCAGTGAAAGCACAGATGACTCAGGTTAAGGAAACAGAGTGCCACGTTTTCTTTGGGGCTGACTAGAAACTTTTACTATCCAGTATACACATATGGCAGGGAACCCTGAAAATTTTAGGAGGCAAAGACATGCGTAGGATGAATTAATGCAAATGGCATTGCTTCAGTTATATAGGCCCCTGAAGGCACATTTACTAGAGGAACTCTCTTAAGATGGGCAGCTCCTAGGGGGGAATCAGGTTGGTTCCCAGCCTTTCCTGCCAGCTTAACTGAGCTGAAAGTAGGAAACTGAGGGCAAATCAGGCTGATACTGTGTTGCCACTCCTGCTCCCCACCATAAAGACTGAACTCTTACCCCAACAGGGGTGTAAAGACCCAGAGGTTCTTCTCTCAGGTTTTAGCCTCCTGCAATTCTGACTCAAAGCTGCCCTGATGGTAAACGGCATCTGTCTTTTGAGCTTTGAAGATTTTTGCCTCTTGCTGTTTTCTTTTAGGGGATACAGAAAGCATTACTGCTGTTTGAATCTGCAAAAATGGAGAACATGGAACTCAGATTCAATTCAGGGCTAAATTCATTTGTGTTTTAACTAATCCCCTCAAACAGTATACTTGGTTCCATGGAATTTCCTGTAAAACAGTAAATACTTCAGTCGGTATAGGACAAGTATTCATAGCTTTCTGGTGTGAAAGAAGCAAAGAACAATACCTTCTTTCAGGTTATTGCATTGGTCTTATCTAGGCTCTATTTCTAGATAGATTTGAGAAAACTAGTTCTTGCAAATCTGCCTTTCAGATATTGACATAAGAGTCAGGTGATGTATTGTGTAAAAATTAAGGCTTGAGAGACTCCAAAAGGGGAAAGTACCCATTATGAAACAGAAAATGAAAGATATTGAAATTCTACAACTTAGTTTTTTGTTCTTAGATTTTCAGCAATAAAAACCTGGTGAAATTTAAGATCACCTAAAGATATATAGAGAAATTTTGCTTCTCCCCAAGCCAAATTTTAGAATGGTTATTGCCCTTTTGTGTTAGAGGCAAAACAAACATTTCCAAACCCCTGAATCTATATACATATTGTATATGTGTGTGTACACACATACACACACATATATGAATACACAGCCATTTTAAATTCAGTTTGCAATCACTATCCCTTCTTTGATTTGCCTTGCAATTATGGAGTCAGTAATCCTAAACAAAGTAGGTACTTTTTATTAAGAGGCAACTCCTGAATATTTAAAAGATTTAAATAAGTATGGTATAAAAATGTGGCATTTTAAAGAAACTTAGAATACTCTTATATTATGTAAACCACCACTTCTCCTTCTTTTAATACATAGAACCCTTGAATGAAGATTTGTAATACTGGATCTTACAAGTTATCTTCCAGGTACCCTTTAGCTGCTCAGATCCCAAGCCTCAGAAACAATATTTTTGGCATAGATATACCTAAAAAGATACTATTTCAAGAATCTCCTACAGACAGGCTGAATATCCAGAGCATTATGACCTACATATTGTTTCAAACATAAGAGAGGTCATTTCTTGGATTGCTGAGTACTCCTGCCCTTATCCATAATAGGGCTACATCCTACCACAATCCAGAATTTCGGAAACTTTGACTATTATCCTCTACATCATGAACGAACTCTTGTCATAAAGGTCAGTTCACATAATTAATCCCAAGCCCAGCACATTCCCAGTAGGCCTCTGCCTCACTGTTCTCCCTCAACACTGAAGACTATGTCAGTGTGAGGCTGATAGATGGCGTGAGTTCTACCACCAAGCACATCTGGAACCTTTGCTGGCTGTGTATAAGAAGGCCAGAAGACATTGGGGCACTCCAAAACATGTATCTCTTAATACAAAGGGCTTTCCCGATTTTACTTCTACAAAATCTGACTATAATTTGTGCCTAAAACACCCACTCACAAAGAAACCTGCTTGCAAAGGTTCACTGATAGGCATAGGGAATTACCTCCAATGTGCCCTTTCAGGAAAGGGCTAGACTCTCATTTCACACACACAATTCATTCTGACCAAAACATTCCATCTGCTACATGAATGCAAAAACATATGCACACACACAAGGCATCCCTAATTTCCTCTGGAGTAATGGGAGCCTGGGCAATACTTTTAAGTATCATTTTCCAGCATAAATTAGAATGAAGCACTGAAAGCACCAGTGACATCTGCATGGATACAAAATGTATTCATTACGGTTGGTGTTATTACAACGATAGAAAATGCATTCATAATGGCAGCACATTTGAAATAATGTGTTGCTGGATTCTAAGTCCATAAAAGCAATAATGAAGAAACAGGAGTGGCTCACATAAATTAGAAGTAACAGGGGCATAGGGTGGCTTCAAGGGCTCTGGGCAACATCAGTGAGGTGGTACATTCGCTAGATCTACAGGGAGAAAGTTTTGATCATTTAAATCAAAGGGAGATGAGACAAGAAAAGCATTAGGCTGACATTCTGGGGAACTGAAGTTTGAATCCTGAGGGCTCTGCTATATACCAGCTTTGTGATCCTGGCCAACTTATGTCAATATCTCCTTACACCTCAGATGTGTTACTCAGATACATCTATAAAATGAGGAAAGCCTACCTTACAGGACTGCATGGGAAGAAAATGAGAGAACATATATATAAACTGCTTAGCATAGAGTCTGGTGCATAATAAGCATACATACAACCAATATTAGCTTTTGTTTCTGTTATCAGTGAATAAATGTTCAGCTTTATGATTTTAAGCTCTCCAAATGTTCCTTCTTCTGTAAAGTGGAGCTAATAAGACCCACTCTTTCCACCTCACAAACTTATTATAAGAAGGCAAATGAAATGATATATTTGACAGATACTACTGACGACTGACTGACTAGTCATTCCCAACTCACTCTACTTGCTAACTTCTACTCTGGAGAGTAGAAGAGTTAAATATTTGTGTATCTAGCCTACACTGCAGTTAGGGGTGGCACATAGCCTTGCTTGAGCATATGACACAGAAGGATAAGACTTCTGGTTTGGTGGTGGTGGTGGTGGGGTGCTCCTTGGGAAAGTGTTTATTTTCCTGATTAATAGAGACATGGTGCTTTTCTGACCCCTCCCTCATGATTGAACATGAACAAACCTGCAGCTCTTCTTCCATCATAAGGCAACAAGTATGAAGGAAAAGTCCAAGGAATCTCAGAGACACATGGCAGTCCTAACATCATTAGCCACTAAACCAAAGCCAGATGTCACTTATCTCCAAATTTATTCTGTGAAACAGATATACCTTTATTTGCTTATACTACTGATACCAGAGTTTTCTGTTCCTCAAAACTGAACACAATTCTAACTGATACAATGAATAAGTACTCTGGAGAATTAAAAGTCCTATACATAAGTATATGATTTTTCCTCTGCCAAGAATTTCGTTCCTTTGGATCCATCTGGCTAATTTATATATGTATTTTAAGACTGAGATTTAGCAATGTCTCCTCTAGGAAGTTTATGCAAGACCCTACCCTAGCTGGATTAGCATTTCCCCCACCCTTTGGACTTCGCAAAGTACCCCATAAACCCTTCAATCAGTTTATGTAATATTGTTTTAAAATTATCCATTTACTTGTCTCTTTGCCACGTTAGATGGTTAAAATATATTAACAGCAAGGATGCTTACTTGAGCCATCTCTAAAATTTCCTGGCACTTGGCATGGCACCTGGCACATAGTAGACAACTCATTAACGATTTGTTGAAATACTGAACGATGAAAGAATGATCTGAAAGGGCATGAAGTAAAGGATAGCCTATGTAGCCTTATCATTCACTTGTATCTTTGAAACACCACAAATAGCTTTTTAGTTCCTGTTACTACTTTCAGAGATTCTAGGTTGGAAAAGCATAGGTCTAGGCAGTGATTTTTATCGTTTTAAAAGTTATTCCACTTGATCCTTGTTTGAGTTTATAACATTCCCCTACTCCTGGCTCTCTCAATTATCTTACGCCACATAGTCTATTCTTATCTACACAAAAATAATTTCATTTCCTTCCTTGTTTTAGAATTTACTCCTCATGATAACCAAGGACATCTTGGCAACAGTCCCATTTGGCACTAAAATAAATGTGCATATAATCCAGCACCTTGCTTCTGAGGTGCCTGAGTTCCATCTGTGTGACTAGGGATCTGGAGGCTTCCCGCTGACCCTGGCATATCTGGGCCCCGACTTTCCCCGACAGTGAGTTGCTCCTCAGGCTGAGCCTAAGGTGTGTGGTTCTCTCAGAAAACAGATGTAAACTCCCATGTTTTCTCTCCTCCTGTAAAGCCAGCTTGTCTCTGGGACTTGTGCAGATCATAGCCTTCTTGAAATAAGATTACTAGCCCCACTGCCAAAACACCCAGAAAAATAATAATGCTGAATAATACAATATCATTCAGATAATAAATCAGAAACATGCTTCACTGTTATGCACATTACATTAAACAAAAGGCTAAAATATGAAGGGGTCTGATGCGGGTCTGAACTCCTTGTTCCTCTGCCTGTAACACTCTCCATGTTCATTTTTGTTTGGATGGCTTTGTTCTGTCACGTTTCAGCTCAAAAGTGACCTCCTTAGCCCTTCTTTGAACACCTTCCGCATTGTAGCTATAGTAGCGTCTTCTCCCCAGTCCCTTTCTACCAAATCAGGTTTCACTTCCTTTCTAACATGACTATCAAAAATTATTTTGTTCAGTTAGTGGTTTATTAGTTTTTTTGTCTAGCTCTTCCCAGTAGAATTAAATTCCACCAGAAAAGGAATCTCATCTGATTTGCTAATCCTATATCCTCAGTACCAAGAGCTGTGCCTGGCATAACGTAGGTGCTTAATAAATATGTGTTGACAATGAATAAAAAGAAAGAAAGCAGAGTGTGTTCACTGAGTCAATCCATTTTGATTGCCTTAAGTTTCCTTTTCAGAGTGAGGGTGGGTTTGGGCTGATGGGTACTATGTATTTAATATGTGTAGGGGGGTGATGGGGTTGGGTTTGAGATGTTATGAGGAATTGTAGAAAGAGTTCTGGTTGCCACTTATAAAACGGATGAATACTGGAACATATTCCTTTATCTCTCTGAGATTTAGTTTATCATCTATTTAGTGAATTTTCTCAGAGGATCAGTGTAACAATTAAATGCAACAGTGATAGCACAGAGTACCAGTTAGTTCTTCTCTGCCTGTCCTTAAGGCTCTAAAAAGCAATGCAGGATCCCTAGGAAAGTGGCTAATGCATCTAGCAGTCAACTTAGTAATTGTTATAATTCTTCAGGGAGATAATCTCAAGCTGCTCTATCAGGGAGTCTAGCCTACAGCCAATTCTGAAGTCCTGAGTACATTCTCAAAACACTGAGCATGGATACCTTCCAAGGATATTAGAGATTTATTCCTCTCTTCTCAACCTTGTATCAACTCATATTAAACTGGGGATGATGTTATCCCACAGAGGTAGGCTTATAAATCTATTTTAAATAAGTCTGGGTCCTGATTCTGCCACATGTGCTTCTTCTGGTCTCATCCTGCAAGGTATTCAAAACCATCAAAAATTTGTGGTCCTCAGAATTTTTTAAAAACTATTCTAAAATTTGTATATAACTAAAAAGGAGCCCAAATAGCTAAAGCAATCCTAAGCAAAAAGAACAAAGCTGGAGGCATCATATTACTTGATTTCAAACTATATTATAAGGCTACAGTAACCAAAACAGCATGGTAATGATACCAAAACAGACACAGACCAATGGACCAGAATAGAGAACCCAGAAATAAAGTTGCACACCTATAGCCACCTGATCCTTGACAAAGTTAAAAAAAAAAAAAATTAGCAATGGGGAAAGGTCTCACTATTCAATAAATGGTTTTGGGGTGGCTTGCTAGCCATATGCAGTAGAATGAAATTGGCTGCCTACCTTTTACAATATACAAAAAATAACTCAAGATAAATTAAAGATTTAAACAGATGATCTCAAACTATAAGTGCTGGGAACCAGCCTAACCCTGTGCGTGGATGCCCTGTTCCTGGGTGATGAGGGAGTGAGAAAAGAAATAAAGACAAAGACACAAGAATATAATTGTAAAGCATGGGTCCAGGGGTCCAATGCACTCTCAAGGGGTGATCCCTGTTGGCACTAAGCTCTGGGTTCCAAGTGTTTTTATTAGGTGTATTACCTTGTTAATGTTGCAGGCTGTGGGGAGGGGGGTTGAGGAGGAAGATAGCCTGAGGAAGAGCATGTATCTGCAGCATTCAATAGCAAACCCAGTTCTTCTAAGAAATGCTAACTAAGGACACTGAGATTTTGCCATCCATTGTCTATCCAGGTGTTTTGGCAAGAGAGGTGCAGTGGTGCCATAAGGTCTGACCACACACAATGCATCAAGGGGCTTTTATCTCCCAAGCATTGTGGACACATAACAATTGGAATTGCTCCATATTCTGAGAACACAGGCAGAGCCTGTGGTGTTCTGGTGTCTCTGCCCTGCAAGGCTTTCTGGCCTTACCAGCATCCATCTGCGAAGACCCTAGTCTTATGAGCAGAGGTTGCATTTCCTTCCCAGGGTCTTTTGCATAAGCTCCCTTGACAAGATCCTTACACAACTCTACGGTGGGAAGAGTTGTGGAGTCAAAGCAGTTTCTTTTCTTCTGCTCTGCAACCACACTGCAGTGTTCCGCAGTTATAGGGCACTCTCAGATGGTCTTTACCATAGGCCTCCTGTTACCGCTTGATCTCTGCTTTTATTTTACTACACCATAATTTGGATATAATCTGTGGCACAAATCGCAGTGTATAAAAAGCAAAGCAAGCTTGTAATCATTTAACTATAAGTAACACAGGTCTGCCCCTGGCCATCTCTTCCCACATCAAGAATCCTAGAAAAACACCTAGGAAACACCATCCTGGACATCAGTCTTGGCAAAGAATTAATAAGTCCTCAAAAACAATTGCAACGAGAATGAGAAGTGGGATCTATTAATAATTAAAGAGCTTCTGCACAACAAAAGAAACTACCAACAGCGTAATAGACAACCTGCAAAATGGGAGAAAATGTTTGTGAACTATGCATGTGACAAAGGTCTAATATCTGGAATCTATAACACACTTAAACAATTCAACAAGCAAAGAACAAGTAACTCCATTAAAAAGTGGGCCAAAGACATGAATAGATACTTCTTTAAAAAAGACATCTGTATTAGTCCATTTTAATGTTGCTGATAAAGACATAATACAGACTGAAGAAAAAGAGGTTTAATTGGACTTACAGTTCCACATGCCTAGGGAGGCCTCAGAATCATGGCGGGAGGCGAAGGGCACTTCTTACATGGCGGCAGCAATGAGGAAGATGCAAGAGCGGAAACCCCTGATAAAACCATCAGATCTCATGAGACTTACTGCCACAAGAGCAGCATGGGGGAAACCGCCCCCATTATTCAAATTATCTCCCACCAGGTCCCTCCCATAACACATGGGATTATGGGAGTATAATTCAAGATGAGATTTGGGTGGGGATACACAGCCAAACCATATCATTCTGCCCCTGGTCCCTCTAAATCTCATGTCCTCACATTTCAAAAACCATCATGACTTCCCAATAGTCCCCCAAAGTCTTAACTCATTTCCACATTTAATCAAAAGTTCACAGTCCAAAGTCTTATCTGAGACAAGGCAAGTCCCTTCCATCTATGACCCTGTAAAATCAAAAGCAATTTAGTTACTTCCTAGATCCATTGGGGGTACAGGCACTGAGTTCTATCTGTGAGACATGGGTAAATACGGCCATTCCAAATGTGGGAAATTGGCCAAAACAAAGGGACTGCTGGCCCCATGCAAGTCTGAAATCCAGCAGGGCAGTCAAATCTTAGAGTTCCAAAATGATGTCCTTTGATGCCATGTCTCAAATCTGGGTCACGCTGATGCAAGAGGTGGGCTCCCATGGTCTTGGGCAGCTCCACCTCTGTGGCTTTGCAGGGTATAGCCTCTGTACCAGCTGCCTTCATGGCTGGCATTGAGTGTCTATGGCTTTTCCAAGTGTATGGTGCAAGCTGTCAGTGCATCTACCATTCTGGGGTCTGGAGGACTGTGGCCCTCTTCTCACAGCTTCACTAGGCAGTGCCCCAGTAGGGACTTTGTGCGTGGGCTCTGACCCCACATTTTTCTTCCAGACTGCCCTAGCAGGGGTTCTCCATGAGTACCCCGCCCCTGCAGCAAACTTCTGCCTGGGCACCCAGGCATTTCAATACATCTTCTGAAATCTAGGCAGAGATTCCCAAACTTCATTTTTTGACTTCTGTGCACACACAGGCTCAATACCATGTGGAAACTGCCAAGGCTTAGGGTTTCCACCTTCTGAAGCCAAGGCCCAAGACAAGGCTGGAGTGGCTGGGATGCAGGGCTCCCAGTGCCTAGGCTGCACACAGCACGGGGACCCTTGCCTGACCAAGGAAACCATTTTCTCCTAAAACTCCTAGCCTGTGCAGGGAGGGGCTGCTGTGAAGACCTCTGACATGCATTGGAGACATTTTCCCCATTGTCTTGGGGATTAACATTTGGCTTCTCCTTGCTTATGCAAATTTCTGCAGCCACAAATTTCTCCTCCAAAAAAAAAAAAAAAAAGAGTTGTTCTTTTCTATCACATTGTGAGGCTGCAAATATTCCAAACTTTTTTGTCTGTTTCCCTTTTAAAACTAAATGCTTTTTTTTTTTTTTTTTTTTTTAAAGACAGAATCTTGCTCTGTTGCCCTGAAGTACAGTGGTGCTCAGCTCACTGCAACCTTCGCCTCCCAGGTTCAAGTGATTCTCCTGCTTCAGCCTCCTTGGTAGCTGGGATTACAGGTGCCTGCCACCACACCTGGCTAATTTTTGTATCTTTACTAGAGACGGGGTTTCGCTACGTTGGCCAGGCTGGTCTCGACCTCCTGACCTTGTGATCTGCCTGCCTTGGCCTCCCAAAGTGTTGGGATTACAGGCATGAGCCACCATGCCCATCCAAAACTGAATGCTTTTAACGGCACCCAAGTCACCTCTTGAATGCTTTGCTGCTTCGAAATTTTTTCCACCGGATACCCTAAATCATCTCTCTCAAGTTCAAAGTTCCACAAATTTCTAGGGCAGAAGCAAAATGTCACCAGCCTTTTTGCGAAAACATAACAAGGGTCACCTCTGCTTTAGTTTCCAATAAGTTCCTCACCTCCATCAGAGACCACCTCAGCCTGGACCTTATTATTCATATTGTTCATATCACTACCAGCATTTTTGTCAAAGCCATTCAAGTCTCTAGGAAGTTCCAAACTTTCTCATATTTCCCTGTCTTCTTGTGAGCCCAGCCTCTGCTTGTTCCAAAGTCACTTCCACATTTTCAGGTATCTTTTCAGCAACGCTCCACTCTACTGGTACCAATGTACTGCATTAGTCCATTTCACGATGCTGATAAACACATAACCGAGACTAGGGGAAGAAAAAGAGGGTTAATTGGGCTTAGAGTTCCATATGGCTGTGGAGGCCTCAGAATCATGGCAGGAGGCAAAAGGTACTTCTTACATGGTGGTGGCAAAAGAAAATAAGGAAGATGCAAGAACTCGTGAGACTTATTTGCTACCACAAAACAGTATGGGGGAAACCATCCCCATGATTCAAATTATCTCCCACTAGGTCCCTCCCACAATGCATGGGAATTACGGGAGTACAACTCAAGATGAGATTTGGGTGGGCACACAGAGCCAAACCATATCAACATCCAAGTGGCCAACAAACATATAGAAAAATGTTCAACATCCTAATCCAGAGAATTGCAAGTCAAAACCACAGTGAGATACCTTCTCAAACCAGTCAGAATCACTATTACTAAAATGTCAAAAAACAACAGATACTGGTGAGGCTATGGAGAAAAGGAAATGTTTATACACGGTTGATGGCATGTAAATTAGTTTAGCCACTGTGGAAAGCAATTAAAGAGCTTAAAACAGTTCAACCCAGCAATCCCATTACTGGGTATATATCCAAAAGAAAATAAACCATTCTACCAAAAAGTTATATGTACTCTTACATTCATCACAGCACTAGTCCCAATAGCAAAGACTTGGAATCAACCTTGTGTGCCCATCAGCAGTACATTGGATGAAGAAAATGTGGCACATATGTACCACGGAATACTACGCAGACATAAAAAGAACAAAATAATGTCCTTTGCAGCAATATGGATATAGCTGAAGGCCATTATCCTAAGTGAATTAACACAGGAACAAAAACCCAAATGCTGCATGTTCTCATTTGTAAGTGGGAGCTAAATATGGGGTGCACACAGACATAAAGATGCACCACTAGGTGGGGGAGGCAGTGGGGCACGGGCTGAGAAACTATTGGGTACTACATTCATCACCTGGGTAACAGGATCAGTTGTACCCCAAACCTCAGCATCATGCAATATATTCATGTAACAAACCTGCAAATGTACCCCTTGAACTAAGATAAAAGTTGAAATTATAAATAAATAAATCCGTAGTCCTTAGGCCTACTGGAGACACTTTTGGTGACACCATCCATTGTAGCTATTTGTCTGAATACATCTAATTCTTTACACTCAATTTGTTCAATTTATTTGTTAATTCGACAAGCATCAATTGAGTGCCAACTGCAAGTCCAGCCCTAGTAATAAAAGTTACCAGGTATTTGGCAGTTATTAAATGTTATGCACTGGAACTAAGCCCCTTGTAATCATTGGGTCATTCAAACCTCACTGCATCCCGTAAGTACTAAAAATATCCCCCTTTTAAAGACAAGAAAACAGAGGCTGAAGAGTTTACATAAACTATGTTAGTCCTCTAACCTAGGCCTTTCTGATACCAAATCCCATGCTGTTAATCTCCATATTCTAGTAAGCCCCGAACATGCACATCAGAATGCTGGATGCTTCGTAAGTTAAAACGAAACAAGGCTAGACTGTGACCTCCTTCAGGGCGGGGGCACCATATGACTCCTCTGCATTCCCACCCCCCAAAACAATGCCAATTGTGAACTGATAAGAACGTGACTCTTGTCAAATAGATATATTTACATGAAAGACATAACAACGTAGGAAAAAATCCCAAGACATGAAGCTGTACAGAACACAAAAGATGTGAGTGATCACAACCAGAAAATGGGTTTTACTCTATAGCCAAACAAGATGATGAGTCTGAGCTAGCTCAGGCATCACAGACTCACATGCTTACAGGGCCTGACGGGTAACATACATCAATGAACTGGGTCAGGTGGAGATTGTGGGAAGCTGGAAAAGCACATGCTACATCTAAGTGACAATCCAGTTCCAGCTGGTTATTGTCATGGAGATATGTGCATCCATTAATGCCAGAACTTTTGAATTTTGACAAGAAGCTTAAACATCTGCTTTTTGATGTGACATTTTCTAATTTTTAAATGCTTGTCAGTAATTTATAAATTGAAAAACAACACCACTTTATTAGCCAAACAAAATGCATCTTTAGGCCAGAATTGGCTGATGACCCATCAATTTGCAGTCTTCAGATCTGACTATATTTCACAAATTTTTTTACAATCAAGAACCCCCATTTACCCTCCCCAGGAGCTTCAGAATTTGAAAGAATGTCTAACAGCATTTTTGAGTCTTTAATTAGTTTTATTAATTAATCAATAACTGGCAAATTAGGTCACCATGGGAGAAAAACAGTTAACATTAACTCTACCCAAAGCAAAGAAACATGCATTTTTGTTACTGAGTATAAACTTGTTGCAACTAAATGTAAGATTTTCCATTAAAGTTTTTGAAATAATGAAAATGGCACATAGAATTCATTTCTACCTTCAGGGATCCCCTTGGGATCCAAGGGCCACAATTAGAAATTACTGCACTAAGGTAAGTGGGCTCTAAGATCTGAAAGCAGTGAGGCATACTAGGTAAAATGTGGGACTTGGAATCAGAACTGGGTTGAGTGCAAACCCTAACCTTCTAGCTGTGTGACCTTCAACAAATTATTTAGCTTCTTTTACTTATTTTCAGAGTGAGAATAATCCCACCTACCTTGTATGGCTACCATGAACAGTAAATTGAATTAAGTATGCAAGCTACTTCGCGTGGTGCCTGCCACATGGCAGGGGATTAAATAATAACACTTTCTTAATCTCTCTTCTATAGTCTATACTAGTTTGAATCCAAGTTAAACAGTCTCTTTGGGCCACCGAATCAAATCACTCAGTTTTCAATCCCCACACCCCGTCTAAGTTTCCTTTAGACCTTTTGTCTGCTATGCCCTAGGCAGTGCTCTCTTTCTCCAAAGGTTCCTCTGTATAATTCAGTGAATGTTGCAACTGCAGCAGAGGGCTGTGAGCAGCCTTATGAACTAACTATGGTTTTAGAAAGAAGCCCCCCGACTTTCTGACTAAAATTTCCACTGCAGCTGTCACTATGGTCAGCCTTCACCTGGTTGAACAACTTCAGAGCCAATGACCATCAGAGGCATACACAGTTACCACTATAGCCTCCATTTAGTGAGCATCTATGTGCCAGGCCTGGCCCTAGGGGATCCCGTATCTGCACTGTTATCTGCACTGTCAGATGAAACATCTGAAAAGTTCACAGAGATTAAATAATTTCTCAAGGTCATATCCATTAAAAAATAGTTAATGTGGGATTGGATTTTTGAATCCATGTGTGTATAACTTCAAAGCCCACGTTCCTTCCATTACATCAAGTTGCCTCTCTTAAACTCTCTTCAAATAATACATCCGAGGTGGTAAATATATATGGATGATCTTTTTTCCCACAGAGAAAGACCATTATTCTCATAAATGTTTCCTCATTATCCCACCACAGCATAGAGACATAATACAACCACAGAAAAGACAAAGAAAAAGAGCTGGCAGCACCTCAAACCTCTCCTCTCCTTAAGTCTCCATCCTGGAACAGAGCAGTGGTACTGAGGATTATCTTTTGCATGTCTGTGACTGACAGAGGAGGGCCAGGGAAGGTGATCTTATATGTTGACAAGTTAGGTCTTTTCTTTGTTCTTACCCACACAAAGTAAAGATGATCCTCAGTTAAATCACATTTGTGATCCATGTTTTTCTCTCACCATCACCATCTAACTAAAATAAGCACCCAGGTAACAGCCCATTTAATACCATTATAATGATTAAAATAATTTCAGCTAAAAAATGAAAGGTCCTCTATCATGTCTGGGGGCCATAATGGTACACATACTGATGCAGGGGCATGCACCTATTTGTTTCCATTACGTCTTTCATTCAAGGAACTTCACATGCTTGGTGACAGTCTGAGAGTTAGAGCCAGAGAACCAGAAACGTGGTATGTTTATGAATGTTGCCTAAAACCATGCCTTGACTTGGATGAGCAGATATCAGAGTATTTATTCCTTAGTACCTCATGCTAAATGTCAGACAAGCCAAAAATAAACCTTTGTTCCCATCTGTAACATACTTTGTTAATAATTGTACTCATTTGCACAGTGCTTTAACTATTCACAAAGTCATTCAACACACATGTATCATGTGCCCCTCATAAGTATCTAGGGAGGCTGGTGAGGCACAAGTCAACCACATTTTTTGAATCAGGAAGAGAGGTTCTAAGAAGCTGAAGCTTATTCATGGTAACTGAATTAGTAAGAGACGGAGCTAATAAATCCAGTGACTCCAAATTCATGTTTTTTCTCATATACCCCAGCCTGCCGAGGCCACAGCAAGTGAGAAACAGGGGTAAGAACTATGTGCTGGTTGAATGATCACTACTCTATTTATCTGCAAAATGTTAGGCATGCAATAAGTAACTTGTTCTGAAATGGACACTGAATGTGGGCATGTGGGGGCACTCTGTTGTCCAACTAGGTAAAACTTCTGTTACGAAAGTCTCAATTGTCATATTAGATTGCATGCTGATTTGTCTCTCTAGGGTAACAAAGCAGAGTATCATTCAATTTTGCCTGCCTTTCCCAATTTATCCTTCTCCTCTACCCTCGCCTTGGAGAGGAGAAGCCCTATATAACCACATGAATTCCCGACCCCCAACACATGCATATGTTTTTACTGTAGCTGACTGGACTAGGTATGCCCCCTTAACTCGAGCAGCTAATTAACAGACAGATGAATTGGGGTTTTCTTTTGAAACAGTGTTCAGGTAAGGGTGAACTGTGCATCAGAGAACTGCAGAGCATGGGCCAAAGTGATGCCAGTGCAAGCTGAAATTACGTGGGAAGAAGAGAGACACAAGTAAACAGAGGAGGCTGTTCTGGAAGGTAAAGAATGACACAAAAAGGAGAAAGAGACAAAGAGAAGAAAGAAGACTGTGAGAGTAATCTCTGGTTGTAAGCAATTACTACTCCTGTCTCCACCAGGCACAGAAATACTTGCTTTGATTGGGTCTTAAGAAATGTACCATATCCTTTCCTTACCCCACCGTGTTGACTGAACTAGTTTGGATGGATTTTGGTTTCTTATGATTAGCCTCTCACAAACACAGTAAGAATCAGGAGACATAATTATACCAAAGAAGAATTGAAATAGCAGGGGACAGTTAAAAAGAAACTAAATTTTATTCTAACAGATTACACAGAAAGAGCAGGAGAGAATGGATAAATGAATGAATGAATGAATGAATGATGAATGAATGAAACATCAAGACTGAAAAGGCCCCAAATTATGACTGCCTCAGAATATGCCAAGTTTATTTCTTTTTTGGGGTAAATGCTTTACCTAGAATCAGAAGAATAAATGCTGACAAAACCTCCCCTTACATAATAAAGCATGATGCTGACAAAGGACTTAAATAGTAAGGCAACATACACTTTCTCCTTAACCATAGTTCAAAAATCTCCTTGTAATTAACAGAGTGTACTCTTAGGACGTCCATTCTCTACCGATTATCACTCAACTTACTGTTGACTGAGCTCAACAGTACGGCTCTTTTTAAGTCACTGGTCAGAATGAGTAAACATCTGTGAAATCTTCCTTGATTCCTAGGAAGAACTAGTCACATTGTACCCTGCCTCCCATAGCATTTAACACATTTCTCTATGTGGGTTCTCATACTGGTAGATTATAATTCTTTGTCCAAGAATTTTGTTTCTCAACTGGACTATGATGCCTTGAAAGCAGGGCCCCTGGCTTATTATTTAGCTCTGTTGTGCCTCACACAGTACCTGGTATACATGCGTGTGGAAAAAATCAAGGCCCATGAGCTCTGTCTCATGAGAGAGGTCCTGAAAATAATTATTAAGATTTAAATTTTTTCTGTAACAAATCAACTGGGATTAAAACTATGCACACAAATGGCTTAGCCATTTCAGATGAGTTGGCCTCTCATTTTAGAAACAAACAGGAAACAACAACGTCTTTCGATACCATATCAGAATTTATTAAGTACTTGCCAGTTGAAAAGATTTCTTCCAAAACACTGTATGGAATATGGAATAGAGATGGGGATAAGAAGGAGGTTTAAAAAAATTTCCAAACTATTAAGTACAACATTCGTCTTCAGAGAGCTCACACTGTACAATAAATGTAATACTGAAAAGTCAATCATTTAACTGAAAAGACCATCTGAAATGGTTAATATGTCAGGATATAAAGCTGGATTGAGTTTCCTCGAAGCACAGTTATGGGCCAAGTAGACATTGGTTGATGGCCACTCAGCTTTGTAAACTACTTCCTATGATGCAAAGTACAAAGAGTCTGCCTCTTTGATAATTGCACTCTCCTACTGGCAAAGCTGGGAAAGAGGGATAAGAAACCATTAACAACTATGATGTGATGCTGAAAGGGTTCTGCCAAAGGTCATGGTTTCACTTATTTACCAGATTCTTCAACTTCAAACAGGAAGAGCAGAAACTAAGCAGCTAAACTGTGATCAAGGTACTACTTTTGCTGATGGAGACCCAATTAATAAAGTACTGTGCTAACTTACATGGTCTGAGGCTATAGGTGTTTCTTGCCACCTTTCAACTAAATTAGAAGTTATCTAAGTCCCAGGGAAAAAGTGACCCGATAGAGAAGTTAAAAGAAAGACTATCTCCTTTCTGGATTCACAATCAAGCCAAGGAGAAAGTGAAGGCTATGAGCAAAGGCAAAAAAGAAAGGCACACAATCCAACAGGTGCAGACAAATGCAAAATTAGGCTGTTGTAACATCTTTCTCTCCAAATTAATTCTCCCTCCCAAAAGCACCAATCCCAGTAGTACTGTGTGGTCTTCCAGAACAAAGACCTTGGAGTTTTATAGCCATAAAAGAATAGAGCCAGAAGGAACCTTAGGGGCCACATCAAACTCAGGACTCTCATCTTATAAATGTTCAAAACTCAAGGCCAGAGAGGTTCAACGACCTGTCTTGAGTTTATACAACTATGTAAACTTAGTAGCACAGCTCATTTTGGAAGTTAGTGCTCTTAGTTTAGCTCCATCCTTCTCCTTTATTCCTTAAATATAGCCAGTCACTAAGTCCTCTCCATTTCCCTGTATCCTTGTTCCCCCCACCTATTCTCTTCTCTCCTTGGCTACTATTCTTATCCAAGTCTAGAATGTCAAGATCTTTCATCTGAATCACCACAATAATGTTCTAATTCAGTGGGCCTTCAGGACTCTCTTTCTCTCCATCTGAAATCACTTCTGAATCTGCCCTAACAGTGATTTTCTCCTCTACCTGGGTGGATTGCATGGTTTTCTTATTGCCCTTTTCCCTTTGCCAGCATGTCTCACATAGGGGCTCACCTTTAGCCTTGGCCTTAGAATAGAGGAGAAGGAAGAAGAGCTAAAGCTGATCCACAATGGACATGCAGCACGTGAGAAAAATAAACATTTGTTGTTATTGCCACTGAGATTCCAGGGTCACCTGTATATTCCACAGATATACTTAAAACACTGCCTTGCACAAAGAAAGCATTCAGATTTTTTTTTTAACTGAAAGAATGGATCACCTTATTTAGGCCTAACAGCAACCGTACGTTAGACATTATTATCATCTCCATTTTGCAGATGAGAAAACTAAGGCCTAAGGAGTTTAAATAGTAAGGCTAAGGTTATACAGCTAATAGGTGGTAAAGCTGGAATTCAAACCCAAACTTCTAACCCCAAAGCCAAAATTCTTTAACCAGTGCATCATACTGATTCTGAGAATGCTTACAACCACTTGAGTTTGATGTAAGTATTTGGTTCTTAATTATGTATTTTCCTATTGTTGTCTGGTTATTTCACATATTATGATCTTGACTCTCCTATATCATTTTCCATGATTATAAACAACTTGAGGGCAAGGATTTCATCCTACCACAAGCATAAGCACCTAGTCAAGGCTCAATAAAGACTTATTCCCTGACTGACTGTAGCTGGCTCAGGGCAAGAGTTCGCTCTTACTTCCAGTCCTCAAGGAATCAGAACTCTGGAGTGAGCACTCTTCACCTTGACTCAGAGCTCCAGAGGCAAAGACTTAATTTTAAACAACTTTAAGTCTGACAGAGATAGAACGTTTGAAGAAAAGATCATTTCCTTCCTAGATGTGAGCCCTATCCCTCAAAGACAGGAAGGAAAAGAAATGCCATCTAAAAAGATTATTTGAAAAAAAGAAAGAGAAAATAGGCCTCAATTGGAAAAGCAGGAGCCAGCACAAAAAATAAAAGTCTGTTTATTTTGCGGAATGTCCCAGGACAATAAATTTGTGTTCACACCCTACTTTTCCAGAGAGCAGCCTGCACAGTCATTGACTAAGACCACTGCATACAAGCCTGAAGTTGAATGGGCAGCCACTGCCATGAAAGCACCTTCTTAGCCTATCACTTCCCAAAGAAAGAGAAAAGAGCACTGCCCAAATCTCTCCAGGTGCTCTTCTACCCATATATTCCTGAGAATACAGTTTACTCTTTCCAAAGCTCTCCCCGCTGCATCCTTGCCTTTCTGAAAAGGCTCAAAGAGCAAACCGAGAAGGTAAGTCGCTTTAAGCAAAAATAACCAATAACAGCCTTGAGGAGTTAGATTTAAAGCCATCTTTAAGAGTAGACATGCATAGGAGAAGTTTTATTTCTTTCAGTGCAAGCCTACAATAGTGATTTGACTCTGCAGCCAGAAAGCTTTGGTTCAAATACTAGTCTACCATTTGCTAGCTGTGTGACCTTGGACAAAGTATTTTATCTTTCTGTGTTTAATTTTCCTCATCTGGAAAATGGGGATGATAATAGTACCTACTCTACTCCTATCGGGTTATTATAAGGATTAAATGGAATTATGACAGGCAACATTCCTAACAGTGTCTGTCATACAGTAGGCCCTCAATCAGTATTAGCTATTATGGCCATGATCATTATTATCTAAGGAATGGCCATGGGTTCATGAGTTCTGGTCAATCATTTTCCAAGTCTAGAACACGGCAAAGTATCACTCACATCTATATAATAAGCAAATAGTACAACAGACCTGCTACAACAGACCAGTTATAGAGATAAAGAAAACTTGTGTACAGACATTGCCATTTGGTAGCTCAAAGACTGTTGGTATAATACAGCAGATAAAAAATTATAAAATAAGAAAGTGTTAAGTCCAAAGATAAATTACACTCACAGTAGCCAAGATGTGGAATCAACTTAAAGTGACAATCAATGGATAAATGAATAAATAAAATATAGTATATATATATATATATATACAATGAAATACTAGTTGGCCATAAAAAAAAAAAAAAAGGAAATCCTGTCATCTGCAACAACACAGATGAACCTGAAGGATATTATATTAAGTGAAATAAGCCAGGCATGGAAAGACAAATACTGTACAACCTTACTAATATGTAGAATCTAAAAAGGTTCATCTTACAGAAGTAGAGAGGAGAATGGTAGTTACCAGAGGCTGGAGCAGTTTGAGGGAGGGGTTAGAGAGATGTTGGTCAAAGGATACAAAATTACAGCTAGGTAGAAGGAATATGTTCAATAGATTGATTGCATGGTGACTACACCATGTTGCCTATAGATAATGACAAAATACTGTATTTTTGAAAAATGCTGAAAGAGTAGATATTAAGTGCTCTCACTACAAAAAATGATAACAATGTGATGTAATGCATGTTAATTAACTGGATTTAACCATTCAGCAATGTATATGTACTTCAAAACACCATGTTGTACTATATAAATACACAATTTTATCTATCAATCTAAAAAATTAATTAAAAAAATACAAGAATAAGCTACAAAGACTGAAGGATCAAAGATGGACTGATGGAAAAAGAGGCAACTAAATGGGACTCTGAGAGAAAGGCAGGAGGTGTACAGGTAAAGAGGGGATAGGCAGTGAGTCTCCACAATAGCCAGGCACTAGAGTTAACAGCAGGCAGCATGGACACTGGGTATCTGTTTTGTACTATATCTGGAATGTTTCCCGGCATACTGCAAGGAATCTCACATGATTCTCTGTTTACTTACCTAAGGATTTCGCCAATAATTTCCCTTAAACTACAATAACACTAGCATGTCTCTCTTTTGTACAACCACTACAAGATTAGTAAAGATTACTAAAGAAAGAAAAGATTATCTCGAACACAGTCTCAAGGCCCAAGATAATACTCACATGTAAAATGCTTAGCACTTACTAGTCACTTAGGAAGTATTCAATAAATTTATTTTTTTCTTTTTTTTTATTTTGAGATAGAGTCTTGCTCAGTTACCTAGCCTGGAGTGCAGTGGGTGATTTCGGCTCACTGCAACCTCGGCCTCCCGGGTTCACGATCAGAAGTTCGAGACCAGCCTGGCCAACATGGTAAAACCCTGTCTCCACTAAAAATACAAAAATTGGCCAGGTGTGGTGGCACATGCCTGTAGTGCCAGTTACTTGGGAGGCTGAGGCAGGGAAATCGCTAGAACCTGGGGGGCAGAGGTTATAGCCAGCCTAGATTGTGCCATTGCACTCCAACCTGCTGAGTGACACGGCAAGACTCCATCTCAAAAAAAAAAAAAAAAAATCAATTTGGCAACTACATTCTCATTCCAAACAGCATTAGGATGGATGTGGTTTCAGTAATAATATTGCTACTCATTTACTTAAGCACAATCTGCATGTTCTAGAAACCAAACAAGATTGAAAAGAAACAAGAGAATACTTGCCTGTCATTAAGGTAGTCCTGCGTAAGAGAGCTGCCCCTACATGGTTTAATATTGGTTCCTAGCAAAAATTATGATCCATAAGCATTATTTCCCAAAGCCATTTGGTAACCATACAGCTTGGACAAGTATTCTTTAGGCTACAGTCTGAAAATGAATGCAGGTCCTAAGCTTGGGATTCTAACATTGGAAGAGTAGAATCTCTGCCAAGCTATGAGGGTATAGAGCTACAGAGAAACACTGAAGAAATAGGTCTGCATAAATTCCCTACAAGTGCTGTCTTAGAGGAGAATTAGGCTCTGAGGCCCACATACAGGCTTTCTCTTCCATGTCTATAACACCTTACTATTTTCAAAGCACTCATATACATTTGCTCATTTAATTTCCCCCCAATTATATCACCTTCTTATCCCCGTTGTGTAAATAACAAAAGCAGAATCACAAATAACTGCTAAAGGCAAATGACCTGCACAAGGTGACAGACTGGGAATGTAATCCAGTGAATCTAAGGCTTTCCTATTCCAAACCAGGGTTTTCTTCACTTAGAAGAAAAGGTTTACAAAGCAATTTGCTTATTCAAAAATAATGCCTGTTATATTCTAGAGAATACAGTTGTGAAATGGACACAATTTTTTATCCTTACTACATTTATGTTCTAGTGGAACAGAAAGAAAATAAGTTGAATATATAACACACTTTCATGCAAGTGGCAAGTTTATGCAGAAAACCAAAGCACAGTCAGGACTATTATACTAAAGAAGTAATATTTCATCAGAGGCCTGGGTGAAGCGAGAGAAAGAGCCATGTGGAGATCTGGGTATGAGCATTCCTGCAGAAGGGAACATAAGCACAAAGGCCCTGCCATAGGAAATCACTTCACCTCTGAAGAAGAGGAAGAAAATAATGTGGCTAAGGTGAGCAATGGGGCATGAGGATGGAGAGAGGTAGGTGGGAGCCTTGTTTTGTGAGACTTTATAGGCTCCCTTATCCCCAGGTTATTCTGACACAAATTCCAGACACAATATAATTCATACTGCAGTGTTCTGATGGAGAGAATTATATGATCTTCTTTGTATCCTAAAAGTTCATGCTAGCTTCTATGTGAAGAATGGAATGGGAGGTCTGTCAGGGGGAAGAATGAGTAAGAGTGGCAACAAGAAGAAGGCAGTAGGATTCTTGGAGGGAAGTATATGGTGTAGACTAGGACACTGGGGTGGAGGTGGTAAGAAGTCTCTATATTTGATATATACTTAGGATAAATCTGACAGGATTTGCTGATTAACTGTATATGGAATGCAAAGAAAAAAGAAAGATATTGGGGATAATTCCTAGGCTACTGGCCTGAGACAGAATAATGTCATTTACTAAGAAGGTAAAAGGTAGAAGAATTTGGAGGACAGAGGAGAAAACAAAGAGTTATGTTTTGAACAAAAGTAGCCAGGGAAGCTAGGCCATAGGATGTAAGGCAGGAAGGTCTTACTCTAAGTCCTGACTCTTGCCACTTTTAGTTCTAGCTGGGCAAACTTGGACAAGTCACTTACACTCATTCAATTTCCTCATCTATGTAATATGGAAATAGCAAAACCACCTCTCAGGATTGACAAATAAGTAAATGAGATTCTCTGTACATCCTGTAAATTGTAAAGCTTCTGAATCAAGTTCAATTTTCTTGTCTCCTTTGTTATTTCTGGTAAATGTTTAAATGATTCATATTTAAGCCTCAGACTGTAAATACAATTATGTCTTAACAGATACCATTATAAAAAACTTACCTTTACTTCATCCAATCTTATTTCACTTGTTTAGCACTTTACACTTTTGAAAGACACAAGTTACACTTCTTACTTGTATTTCTTATATACTATCACTACTTGATTCTTAATACAGAGTAGGTACTATTGCTCCTATATGGCTGATGAAAAAATTGAGACAATGAGGTTCTAACGAAGGCCTAATATCCTGGTCTCTCTGCCTTTCTCTCTTGGCCTTTACTCAGGATACTGTGATCCTACTGTGTAATTCATTTGGCATCAAGTCCTGGCCATATTAGAGAAATTTCTCACATATAGAATGTTAAAGCAATTCCATGATCATTGATGACAAGAAAATTACTATTCCTTAGATGCAGTACTTAAGGTTTGCAAAATATTTTCTTGGTTTCCTCCAACATGTGGTAAACATGTATTAGCTTTTAGATGTGAGGCACTATCAAGACATAAAAGGATTGGCTCACTTTATGCAATGACTTAAAACTGGAAAAATGTGATTGTTCTGCATTGCTTTATATTTAGTAATGATCCTTGCCACCATCTGATTCATTCATTCATTTAACCAAGATTTGAGTGTCTACTCTGTGCTAGACAACGTGCTGGGTGCTTGTTATATAGTGGTACCACTGCTTTGTTATTAAAAATAGGGGAAAAATCACATTATTAAGATGAAAAGAACACAAAACTTATTTATGGTGATTTTTTTAAATGGAATTATGTACATCCAAGTTTTTTATGGCAATTTTTAAAAATATCTGAGCAGCTCTATTTCCCAGGAATGTGTATTAGCTTCATTTTCTATATCCCTAATAGGTATACTTTTAATTGTGGTACAGATAAATTACATTAATACAGGGAAATATTCTAGAAGTCCCAAAGTATGGTGACGAGATGATTTCAACTAAGGAAATAACTCTACATTTTTTATACCGTCTTTCTGCATGTCAGTCATTAGCAATAAGTCCCACATCTAGTGGAGAAAAAGCAGTATTCATCATAGTATATCTTGAGGAACACAGTTTATAAAGAATATTTATGTGATAGGGGTTAAAAGAGTCTTATGGTCAATACATTTGGGAATGTCAGGTTAAACAAAGTAAACGTATTTCATTATCACAAGGCTGCTCAAAGTCATCATACTTGTGGAACTCCAAGAGGGTAGGCTTTGCCAAAGTTAGTGGACCATGGAACCCTAGTTTTGAAGGGCAAACTGACAACTAAAATAGTGTTTAGTCTAATATATCTAGAAAGCCCTGCATTGGCAGATTTCCATTTACAGTTCCGAGTGATATGCATCTTTTAGTAGGCTGCTGATTCTTTAATGTGAGTTGAGCAGACATAGAATATATGCCCCTGAAATGTGGAGGAGAGACCATTCACCATGTAGTAAGTACCATGAAAGCACGGACTGCATTTGGTTTTGCTTTCTACTATATCTCCAACATCTAGCACTACCTAGCACATAGTAGACACTTGACAAAATTTGTTTCATAAATGGATAAAGGAATGAATTTTATAGAAATGACAGAAGGCTCATGGAGATTTTGGAATGAGTGGTCACACTGTTTTTCTGTTTTCAATTATTTTAATTTCCATATCTAGACTTTAAGACAGTACTTAACTTATTTTCTTAGAACAAAGAACTGAGAAATATTCCAACAGCCTTTGCATCACAACCCTGCATAAATCTAATAAAGCAAGGTTACACTGTTTTTTGTTGATGAACAGCACATTAATGAGATCTTCTTGAAATAATCCCATCTCTATTATGGAAGCAAAATTACATTTTCCAGCATAATTACTGTGTCAGTCAAGCTCCCAAATTTTGGTATTAATTTTTTCCCTTGCAAAGGCAGTATCAACTTATTAATTTGTCAAACCTTTGGAAAATCAAGGGTAAGCTCATAGTTTTAAATAGTGATTATCAACCTCTACTATCTTTATTTGTTTGTTTTGAGACAGAGTCTTGTTCTGCCACCCAGGCTAGAGTGCAGTGGTGCAATCTTGCTCACTGCAACATCCACCTCCTGGGTTCAAGCAATTATGGTGCCTCAGCCTCCTGAGTAGCTGGAATTAGTGTGCCAACATGCCTCACTAATTTTTGTATTTTTAGTAGAGACAGGGTTTTGTTATGTTGGCCAGCCTGGTCTGGAACTCCTGGCCTCAAACAATTCACCCATCTAGGCCTCCCAAAGTGCTGGGATTACATGAGTGAGCCATAGTGCCTGGCCTTTACTGCTCTCTTATTCTATCTTTTGTATATTTTATTTTCCTACAAGCCAGAAGGACTAAGTTTTATTTTCTATAATAGATTTTGAAAGAAGGACTAACGGGTCTCCTTAAAATGTGTTTTTAAATTACACATCAATTGTCTTCCTCTACCTTTTCTTAAGATTCTAGAGCATATGTTCTTCGAAGGCCAAGACTTTGAATGTTTTCTCTAAAGTTGTATCCCTAGCACCAAAGACAATGCTAGAATGAAGCAGGTGCTCTATAAACTCTGCTGAATGAATGCCATGTTTCTGCTCCCACTGAGACTCACTGTTTCAAAGTAAAATCTCTGTTTCTGTCTCTCTCTCTCCCTCACCCTCTAACATACACATACACACACTGAGGAATACAAGGAAGTCTTGCTGTACATTATGGCTTTTTCACATGAGAAATACATACATCATGGAAGTTAGGTTCTAACAGATCATTAGATGAGCTCTGGACAGCCTCATTCAACAAGTTACCTCTTCTTCTGAGCTTTAACCCACCTGAGCCACAGAACCAAGTCAGGAAAGAATCATGACTCACATTATTCACCTGATCAGGGCTTGGGACCTAGAGCTAATCTTGAGCTATGGGCCTGACAGATCTCAAAAGAAAAGGATATTCTCCAATATTGCTCATTCAGGATATTTTATTTTGCAGCTAACCTTATTTTACTAGAAAATATTTTCCTTTTTATTATAAATTGTTTATATCTGCTTAAGTCTGTTTTATTCTAGACTGGGGCCATGATTTCTCTATATTTTCTATTTTAAAATACAACTCAATAGGATAAGATTCAGTACATTAACCTGCTAGCTCTATGACCTTGGTCAAAGTACTGAACATGGCTGAGTCTGTTATGAGAATATTAATAGCATCTTCTTCCCAAATTGTTTTGAAGATTAAATTAGATAGATAATCATCCATGTGAATGCTAGCTATTTTCATTAATACAGTCTCTGAAAGGTTGATGGACTAATAGCTATGATGATTAAGTACCTAAATACGTTCATCACCTCCTGGAGTCTTCTTTTTATTTTCTAGCAAGCCAATTTCCCCCATTCAATCCAAAGAAGTAGACACCCACAACAAGTATGCTTTATGGGTCCTATTTTATCACCAATATGAATCCTTCCTGCAGAGTTTAGATAGCATTTCTGGGTTGCTTCTGGGTGAGTGGTATAATTTAGGGTAGTCATTCATATGGCCCCTTGTATTTCTTTTCACAGCCTATGTGACAATCTTCTTTCCTCAGGTGATTCCTTAAAGAGACTTGGTTGGTTAGGGATTCAACCCTTCATTTTAGTGTATCAAAAATTCCTAACCCGAGGGGATGAGTGCCAAAAGCTAGGGGCATGCTGGGCTGGAGCATCTGTGCCTGGCCTTTTCATCTATGCTGCTTGCCAGTAATTGCTAAGTTTTCCCTCCTGCAACAATTATCCCCCTATTTTCTCCCCACCCCACACCATACCCCTCAGTTAATTATCAGTTCTAGAATTAAACTGCTTGCCTCTCCTGCCGTTGCCATGGTAACAGTTGCCCTGCACCTGCCACTTGGTGAACAGTGGCTCTTTCAGAAGAAGCAATGGCAGTTGCTGGCTCCATAAAAGCCAGTGAGTAAAGTAATGTTTACCTGTCTGGGGAGAGAAGTTCATTCCACCTTAGACACTTTCCTGGCAGCCCCCACCTAAACTTTCTTCTCAGACAAACTTCTTATTGACATTCAACAAAGATAATGAAAAAATTTTCTCATAAAAGTACCAAATCCCTGTTGGCTTGTCAGAATTACATCCATCAGTTTCACTTATTCCTGGCCAAAAGGTTGGAAGATAGGAATCTTCCATCTTCTGGCAAAGGCAGTGTAGCATAATTGTTGGAAGCATAGAATTTTAATCCTGATAGATCTGGGTTCTTAATCCTGGTTGAGTCACTTTCTAACTGTGTGATGATAGCTTTGTCACTTAATTTCTTGTAGTATCAATGTCTTAATATACACAAACAAAAATGGGGTTAGAATAACTGTCATCACAGAGTTGTTTTAAAACTTTGAAATTATATATGTAGATCTAGCTCATAGTTAATGCTCAATACATAGTCAGGTATTACTGCTGGTTAACTGTTAACCCTGGACAATCCTGAAAGTTAGGGAAAAGTTGGCAGCTTAGTCAGTTTTAACTAGTCCTTGTATGAGAGATAATAATACCTGTACAGGTGGGAAAAGATAGCAGCTGTCCCACAGAATCTAGACCAAGACATATCTAGCAGCCAGGGGCAGCTGAGAAATGCCTCTCTCCCTGCTTTTGCTGCAACTCTGTCAGCTCCTCCCTCTCTGCACTGTTTTTCTCATACTCAATCTCACTTCCCTCTAAATAGAAATGATGAAAACAGAGGGTAAGACATGTACTCACCAAGAAAACAAAATACGTTTTCATTTTACAACCACACTGCAAACCTACAAGGAACAACTGGTAGTGGTGCTAAGAAGCAGTAAGGCACTTATATAAGAAAATGTTTTTCTTCACTGAAACCCCAGCTTATAGACGAGAAATCATTTATTTTATGAACTTGCAACTACTCACGTTTAGGTCCTGGGTCTAAACAAGTATAGGCACATGAATTTGCCTCATGGTAAAATCTCACTATTTAGGGTACCCCAGGTGTTTTTTTTTTTTTTTTTTTTTTTTTGAGACGGAGTTTTGCTCTTGTTACCCAGGCTGGAGTGCAATGGCACAATCTCAGCTCACCGCAACCTCCACCTCCTGGGTTCGGGCAATTCTCCTGCCTCAGCCTCCTGAGTAGCTGGGACTACAGGCACGCACCACCATGCCCAGCTAATTTTTTGTAGTTTTAGTAGAGATGGGGTTTCACCATGTTGACCAGGATGGTCTTGATCTCTTGACCTCATGATCCACCCGCCTCGGCCTCCCAAAGTGCTGGGATTACAGGCGTGAGCCACCGCGCCCGGTACCCCAGTTTTAACTCAGTCTTTGGCTACCTTTCTTAAAGTTTTGAAGCCACCTCCCTACGGTTCTAATTTTAAGAAAATCTGCACTCATTGACTCTAAACTTCACATCATCTTGAAAAGAAAAAAAAACAAACAAAAAACTCGGTGAGTATGTGCTGTCAGCATGAGTTACAGATGCCTACTGTTTCAGTTTCTGGATAAAGAGGTGACTGCAGTTCAGTGACATAGAGCTACAAAGAAAGAAAAAAAGGGAAGAAGCCATGAAAGTTGTTGGGAAAATGGAATTACTGACCTCTTGCCTGCCTCTCACTGGGAATAAATGTGACAAGATACTTAAGACAAGCAGGTTTCTCCTAAAATGAAAAAGATACCACCACCAACAATTTTGCTGTGGCTGTCCACAGGTTGGGGAGGAGGGGCATAACCAAGGACATCAAATTTAGTTATTCTTAAAACACAGACTAAAGTTGTATGACCTCCTAAAATCCATTCTGCTTAGTGCTAGACCAAAATAGCTATGAAGACAAATAAGGAAGAAGAGAATTAGGCTGCAGCTAGACTCCTCAGCATTGGATCTAACTCAGTGACCAATGTGGCATTCCTTCACATCAACTTAATTGTTTGATTACCTTTTAAGTAAAACCTCTATGTCCTTAAATCTATTTGGAAGACGATACTTTAATATTGCTTTTCTCCATTAATTTAGAAGGAACTAAACTACAGCAGGTCCTTGAATAGAGTAATTTCATTTAGCATTGTTTTTTTTATAATGTTGATTAGGAAAAAAAAAGGTGGGGGGGAATTCCCAGCCCTGGCTACTGTGTGTGGTGTTTGCACTTTCTTTCATGTCTATGTGGGTTTCCTCCAAGTACTGTACTCTGGTTTCCTCCCACATCTCAAAGATGTGCACCTTAGGTAAACTGGTGTGTCTAAATTGTCATAGTCTGAGTGAGTGTGGGTGTGAGTGTGGGTGTGAGTGCCCGGCAACGAAACCTGGCCAGGGGAGGTTCCCACCTTGTGCCCTGAACTGTTCCAGCCACACATGACTCTGAACTGGAATAACTGAATAAATAATTATCTTGTTTTATTAATCTTTCTTGCTTATATCAACTAGTCTATGGTAGTTGGTTTCATTATACATCATTTCACTTAACGCTGATGTTTCCAAGAACCTATGAATGATGTTAAGTGAGGACTTGCTGTGTTTTCCAAATTTGACTTCAAATTAGAGAAAGGTAGGAGAAAATTTTTCCAATCCATCCATCTGACAAAAGTCTAATTTTTACAGTCTACATGGAGTTTACATTTACAAGAAAAAAACAAACAGACCCATTAAAAAGTAGGCATGAACACACACTTATCCAAAGAAGATATACATGTAGCCAACAAACATGAAAATGCTCAACATCACTGAGCATTAGAAACAAATGAGAACCACAATGAGATACCATCTCATGCCAGTCAGAATAACAGATTGCATCGAGGTTGCAGAGAAAAACTGGTTGGTGGGAGTGTAAATTACTTCAACCATTGTGGAAGACAGTGCGGCGATTCCTCAAAGACCTAGAACCAGAAATACCATACCATTTGACCCAGGAATCCCATTACTGGGTATACACCCACAGGAATATAAATCATTCCATTATAAAAAGATACATGCATGCATATATTCACTGCAGCAATATTTGTAATAGCAAAGACATGGAATCAACCCAAATGCCCATCAATAATAGACTGGATAAACAAAATATGGTATACATACACCATGGAATACTATGCAGCCATAGAAAGGAATGAAATCATGTCCTTTTCATGGACATGGATGAAGTTAGAAGCCATTATCCTCAGCAAACTAACATAGGAACTTACAAGTGGGAGCTGAACGATGAGAACACATGGACCCATGTGGGGAACAACACACACTGGTGCCTGTCAGAGGGTTGGGGGTGGGAGGAAGAAGAGCATGAAGAAGAATAGCTAATGGATGCTGGGCTTAATAAGGGATGGGATGATCTGTGCAGCAAACCAGCATGGCACACGTTTACTTATGTAACAAACCTGCACATTCTGCACATGTGCCTTGAACTTAAAATAAATATTGAAGAAGAAATTTAAAAAAATAAAAATACAGGGTGCCCAGTTAAGTTTAAATTTCCGATAACAGCCAGTGTTTTTTTAACTATTTCTTAATTTTAAATGTTATTGACAAATAATAATTGTATATATTTACAGATATATACAATGTGATATTTTGATATGTGTAAATATTGTGGAACAATTATGTTAAGCTAATTAATATATCCATGACTTCACATACTTATTTTTTGTAAGAACATTTAAGATGTAGTCATTTAGCAATTTTGAAATACATAATGAATATTTTTAGCATGAGTATATTCCAAATATTGTGTAGCACATATTTATATTAAATTTTTTTGTTGTTTATTTGAAATTCCAGTTAAAATGGATGTTCTGTATTTTATCTGGCTACTCTAATAGGGAAATGAGTAGAAAGGACCTAAGAAGGCAAAACAGCTGCCACAAATCCCTGGTATACAGCTACTCTGAGATAATTTATCCATTGAACAAGCACCTCCAACCTATTTTGTCATCTAGTTTTGTGTCAGTGCTTACAACATCATTATTTAATAGGGACACCATTCATAATGTTGACATCAAGTTTTACTTATTTATTTTTAACCATTCTCTGGCGTATGACAGTAGTGTCTTACTTTTACAAAGTCAGCACATTATGACAATTTTTTGGCAGATGGAATTAAGCATCTTTAGGAAAGGGCACTTTTTTCTAGTTCACACCAAGGTACCACGGACAGTGGTAACCCTGTATCCATGGCAGATTAGCATAAAATGTACTGCCGGGCTTTTCAAACCATGGATTGTAACCCATTGATGGGCTGGGAAATCATTTTAGTGGGTCACAAACAACATTAGTGATCATAATGATGAAACAGAATAGAATATCAGCATGTCTTTTATGTAATAAACGTGCTGTTGTCGAAAAAGAAAAGAATAAATTAGAGGAAGGCAGGAGTTATCAAAATAGACACAAATCAAATAGATAACTCCCTTTTACAACTACTTTACCTCAGTTGCTTAGTTTTCCATCTAAAAGAGCAAACCCCAAAAGGGGAATACTTTAAATGCTTCAAAGCATATTTGTCCTTTAAGTATAAGAAGATGTGAGACTTTGACAGGGAAACAAAAATGTAAAGAAAGAAATTTACCCATAAAAATTCGTGAGATGTGATTAGAGGAAGAAACCTGTAAGATTCAGAAGTCTGTTCATTTCTTCTATAAGGGAGTAATGCTGTAGTCAAGAGGTAAAGTGTAATAGAAAACGGTAACAACTTTTGGTGTCTCAACATGCCTTTACAGGCTGGACTCAACCCACCTTCTAGTCTTGTCTCCTGTCCCAGGCCAGTCATGCAGTTATTCACCATTCCCCTCGCAGGACATGTGTTTTCACCGCTTGAACCTTTATACTTAATGGTTTTTTTGCTTACAGCTTTCCTATTTTTTCTATCTGAAGAAGCCTAAACCTATCCATTTGTCAAGGTCCAGAAGAAATGCTATCTTTTCTGATTCTTTATTCTGAGTTAGGTGGAGCCTATGCTATTTCCAACATGCTTTTCAGAGAATCATTATATTGTAGTAGTTAAGAACTTGCAGTCTGGAGTTAGACAACTTGAGTCGGAATGTTGGCTCTACCACTTTTTAGCTGTGTGACCTCATGAGTGTATAATCTCTCTGCAACTTAGTTTTTTCATTCAAATGAGAAATAAAAATAATATATTAACCACTTATTAGGACTGTTGTGAGAAGCAGATAATATATATAAATGTTTAAAATACTTCCTCACATATAGTTGGCATGCAATGCTTCTCTATGATAATTTGTCATGATAATAATTATTATATTACACTTAAATATAAAATTTAAATTGTTGGCTAGATGTGGTGGCTCATGCCTGTATTCTCAGCACTCTGGGAAGTCAAATCAGGAGGATTGCTTGACCCCAGGAGTTCAAAACCAGCCTGGGCAACAAAGTGAGACCTCATCTCTACAAAAAATAAAAAAATTAGCCAGGCATGGTGACATGCACCTATTGTCCCAGCTACTCACCAATAGGGGTGGGAGTCTGACTTGGGAGGATTGCTTAGGCCAGGAAGATTGAGGCTGCAGTGAGCTGTGATCATACCATTACACTCTAGCCTGGGCAACAGAGCAAGTTTCTGGCAATCAATCAATCAATCAATGGTTTATTTAGCTCTCTTTCAAACTAGATTTTGAGATCTTTAAATGCAGGAACAAAGTCTTAGTCATCTTCATATTCCCAAAGCCTAGCAGAGGGCCTGGCATTAGGCACTCTAAGATTTTGTTGAAAGAAAGAATTCCTCTGCAATCTTTCTCATCTAGAGGTTAGGGAATAAAGCTCCTAGTAGTAAATGTTATCCTGATAAATTCTGAGGCCAAATATATAAACAAGGTTAGCCTGCCAACCATCATAACTACTGTACTGGATGGCAAACAAGTTGATTAGAGTAAAACCACAGAATGCAAAGTGATATCTATGCCCCCTCCTCTTGGGCCCTTTTCTCTTAGCAGTATGAAGTAGGTAGATGTATGTTAAAAATATAGGCTGCTTCTAATCAACATTTCCAGTTGGAGGCAGATGCAATAAGCTAGAGGAAGTTCAGCTGAAGTTTCCAGCTGTGAATGGATTTTCTGGTTAATATACTAACATGCACAAAATAAAGCTGTGACTCTTACAGGCAAATTTCTGAAAATCAATTATTTTAGCAAGGAGGTATGTTATGGGTATAGACAGGCAGCACAATGCATAGTGTGGCTTCAACTTTCACCTGGCTTAAGTGGGGGATAAACATCCTTATCAACATGGAAAAATAAAATCCGCTCAAGTTGCATAATAGGGAAACATGACAGTTAAAAGACACTATATGCTGAAGGCCAACTTAGATGCTGGCACCCCACTCTGCATAATAAACAGCCCTGACAATTCCATTCCATGTCACAAGTATCACAGCCATTTTCTTCAGCTTCCAGATAGACTTCCTGCAAGTAAGACAATGCAACACCAAACCACAAATTTGCAATCAAAAGACAGAAGAAACCCAAGTGTATCAGTAACTTAGTCCTCTAAAGCCTAAATAGAAAGAGAAATGCCACATCTAAGAACATATGGTTATTCATTTAGAGGGGGAAAAAGAGTAACCAGCATACAGACCCAGGATAATTTTTAAAGAAACAAAATTGAGAAAAAAAAATCTACCAAATTATGGAATCTATAAGCAGGTTGTTTCCACTCCATATTTGATAAAAGACTTGTACTCCTCCTCACAGGGATATTCCCATAACTAGGAGGAGGAAAGAGTGGAGAGGGGTGAGGCTAGTATTTACAGGGAAATAAAAATAGAGTACAAGGAGGTTAAATGACTTGCCCAAGGTCACACAGTCAGTTACGGACAGAATCAAAAATAGAAGCTAGGTCTGCTGACTCTCCTTCAGCTCCTACTCCAGAACATGCTTCCTGTTTGATCACGGAATCAGTATGGGTCAGATTCACACTGATCTCAGCAGAAGATTTTTGCCTGAATAACAGTCAGCTTTGAAGATGAAAAATTCTACAAAAGTTCCAAGTATGGCTGACTATTAAAAAAAGCCATTTTCCTCTTAGGTTAAAAAAAAATTACAGAAAACCTCAATAGCAAATCAAAATCTAATCCTGATCTTGCTCCTTCTTCTCTAAGCACAAGAGTTTAAGGGTCTTTTCCCTCTCTGACTTCCTCCCACTACACAATAGCTTCTCCACCAACAGATCCTATTGCCACCCCCTCTCCTCAAATATATATTACTTCTCAGCAGGCTCCAGCAGGAGTAGACAAGGAGTCAATCTGTGAGGGAGTGAACACAAGATCTCCCATAATAGCACAGAGAAGACATAAAATTGCTGCCAAAAGTGTAAATTGCTTTTTTGCTTAGAAAAAAAAAATATTCTGGACTTCAAAGACACCCTCTTTTTTTTTTAAACGGAGTCTCACTCTGTTGCCAAGCTGGAGTGCAGTGGAGTTCACTGCAACCTCCCACTCCCTGGTTCAAGCAATTCTCCTGCCTCAGCCTCTTGAGTAGCTGAAATTACAGGCAAGTGCCACCACGCCAAGCTAATTTTTGTATTTTTAGTAGAGACAGGGTTTCACCATGTTGGCCAGGATGGACTTGATCTCCTGACCTCATGATCTTCCTGCCTCGGCCTCCCAAAGTCAAAGATACCCTCTTAAACTCCACAGTAGTTAATACACATGTCCTACATATTAGGACTTTTGCTTCTCCATGCCCTCCAAGCATTCTTGCCAGCTGTATGACTGTGTATCATGGACTCGAGGAGTAATCTGCCAGACTGAGAGGCAACAGGTAGCTATTCTGCGGAGTCAAAAGAAAGCTCGGTCAGCTGCTCCCCAGGGAGCACCCCTTTTTCTGCTAACCCTCAGAGGATACTGCATGAGAATGAGACAAAGACATTCCCTTTATAATGACAGAGTCTGAGAGGGGAAGCAACTTGCAGAAAACAGAGGTCACAGCAATTCAATGTCAAAGCAATTAAAGAACTCCCAGGTTAGAGGAACAAGACCAAAGTGACGTTTTGAGGGCTGTGTGTGAATCCTCTTGGCTTTTGTATAGGGTCACAGAGAGAAGCATGCTGGCATTTTGGAGATAGTCCAAATGGTGGCTGAGAGCACTTGGTGGTTAAGCTCTGAAGCCACATTAGATTCAAGTCATGCTCTGCCACTTACTAGCCATGTGATCTAAGGCAAGTTAATCTCTCCAAGCATTAACTTCTTCATTTGATAAGTGGGATAATAACTACATCATGGGGTTTGTATGCAGCTTATATTAGAATACATATAAAGCACTTTGGACATAATGAACTGTCAATAAATGGTAGCTATAATTATTATTGTAAATTAGCAGAATAACTTCACAATGAAATTCAGGCAAGGAACAGACATGACTAAAAGCACAACATCTGGTCCCCTCATATCAAACAGCTTGGGAAATCAAAACAGAAAAGAGGAAACAAGGCAAGACACTCCAGCTAGTAGAAAAGGAGGAAGATTCATTATAGACAAATATGTTTCCATAGGACAGGAATTTTTCTTTTTTCCTTCCACCACGGAGACTGGATGGAATCTAATACTCTCTGGACTTCTATGTATACAGTGGAGAGGTGGCTGTGCAAAAAGAATGCTAGCAATGGAGACATAGGCATAATGATCCAAGAAGAGCTGGAGCTCAGTGTCTCCAGCTTCGTTTCTCATCCATGCCTTGTGTAGGGACTCCCACACTTCCTTTCTGCCTTCCTTATACATCGAATTCTCATTTAGTACTGCCATCAATACAGAAGTATTTGGAACACAATTCTATTTGGCTTGTTGAAATGGTAAAGTATATATCATAAATGAGAAAAATTTCAGATCAAAGGCAATTTTCCCTAAAGGGCTAATCAGAATAAATTAAGCCAAATGGTAGTTCAAAACAAATAAAGTGAATGGAACCAACAAGTAGGAATTTAAAGGTTAAAAAAGAAAATTTGACGACTCCTCCGACAAATCAGAACACACACTTCAAGTACTTACTGTACCAAAAAGGGTTCTGTCAAGTCCTAGTCCAATGGACTCCCTGCTGACCTCCATAGCAGCCTGGCTTGAGGGAGACAGCCTGACATCTTGGTTGCAAGGAAGGAAACTCTATGCCTCTCAATTATCTTGTCAAAATGATACAAAGATATCTGCAATTAAACTCCAAAGCCAGTATCTCACACTGAATATCATCTTTAAGGGAGTTTATGTCTTCATATGGTCCTTGTGTTCTTCTCATCAGTGTGACTCTCGCATGTGGCTATAAAGATGAGTGTGTTCATCCTAATCCGGCTCTCCCAAGACAGAAATGTCACTGCTATCCTGTGGAGCCTACACATTACTTCTGCCAAGGTATTTTCTTTAACATGGTCTTGTTTGAACTCTTTTTGTGGGAAAGAAAGTCTAGGGCTCTGACTGGACTGGATTTTAGGGAGCTAGAACTAATCTTGAGAGAAACGGTGGAGGGCCAAGGAGAGTTTAAAGTACATCTAAACCAAAGGTCTGTGCAAAATGATGAAAACCTGACCAATAACTAGAAGATACTGATTTAGGCTCCCATCATTGCTAACCTAGTCTAAGTAGTCTCCCAGGCTCTTCCTTATTTTTCAGTCATTAAAATTTATTTTTTATTTACTTAGTTTTAGAGACTGAGTCTTATAACATTGTTCAGGCTGCTCTTAAACTCCTGGGTTCAAGTAATCTTCCCACCTCAGCCTTCTGAGTAGCTGGAATTATAGGCGCACGTCACTGTGCATGGAAGTCTCCCAGGCTCTTGATCTACCTCCAATGCATTTTCCAATGCATTTCCTACACAGGAGACACTTCTAAAATGCAAACCTATTCAGGTTAATTCCTGTTTAAAATTCTTTAATAGCTTCCCACTGCCTTCAGTGTAGTGCTCAAATGCCTTAAGAAGTCTATAAGGCCCTAAAGGATCTGGGCTCTGCTGTCTTTCTTCCCCTCTTCTTTTGTCTGGAGCTTGTATACAATTTGTTTACTCTGCCTAGAACAACCAACCCCTGCTCCTCCTTCATCTGCCTTCTCCCCTTTTCAGACCTCTGTTTATATATAACCTTTTCTGGTAAGCCTCCCCTTATCCTCCAAGACTAACTTAGGAGCCCTTCCTAAAGTAGCCTAAGCTTATCAGAACACATTCCCAACTGCATAATTACCCAGTGTTTACCCCTCCCACTAGACTTAGGATCTACAAGAGTAGGAACTATGTCTGCTTTAGTCACCATCGTATATCCCGGATGTAGCACAGTGCCACACACATAGTAGGTCACAAATATATGTTAAATGAACAAAAGGAAGGGAGTGAAGAATGAGGAAGGAAGGAAAAGAACCACAACACAGAAGAAGCCTGTTCCTGAGAATGGTTGGAAGATGGATTCTGAAGTGGTTCCCTAAAACCCTGTGGGTTTGATGCAAGGTACCTACACCTTTTAAAGTTGGGTGCCTGTGGCTTTAGCCATAGTAGACAAGGGGCTGGATAAGATCTTCTGGTGCCCGAGCAGATGTTAAAAACTATAGCTTCCAAGGGAAGAACAAACCAGGAGATGCAGATATGGGACAACATTTGACACTAAGAAAGAGGCTCAGGATACAGGAAGAAAAAGGAAAAAAGAGAGGAAACTGTTTTTGTTGGTTTGTAAAAAGCAAACACACAAACAAAACAAATCAAATCCTGCTTCCAGTAAGGTAACCTTTGACAATTCATTTAGCTTCTTTTAATGAGGGACTTGATAGTGATTTTCAAAATGAGGAACGCTAGGTCTCTGCAAAAGCTCCTTAGGGTCTACTGTGATGAAGATGGAAGGTTCACCAATGAATGCTGCCCCAACTTTAGCCAGAGGAAAATTGCTTTTTACACATTGAGGTCCTGCTTAAAGTCCACTTGAAAAAAAGGGTGCTTCTGCTAAAAATAAAGTTTGAATAGCAGTGGCCTGGATGACCATTCTGATACTTCCCAGCCTTAACAACCTTTATTCTATGTGACAGATGGGACCCATCTGGACATTGCCTTTTACTTTGTACAAATATTCCTCAATTGTGTTGATGACACTGCTGTAGCTTTTCCCAAAGTCTGTTTTCACTGCTTGAGGAGAATGACAGGAAGGGTGGGTAAACCACAGTCCAGGTTAACTGCCAGGCTGAGACCATAATAAAATGCACCTTTAAACTGTATTCTACTGTGGCAATACAGAAGCACAAAGGAACATTTTTTTTCCTATTTGTATACCTGTATCCTAGGATTCATTATAAGGTGTCTTGGGTCAGATACAAAGATATTATAGATCAGAAATAAAGAATACTAGACCTAGAGCCCATTTAAAAAAATCAATCCAATTCCAATCAAGAAAGAACAATACAAAAATTTATCTAGTCAGTTTACCTGATACCATTACCATTATCATAATGATACTACATTACCATTTAAATGTAGTACCTATTCTTCTTAACAAGGTATTCTGAATGTACAAAAGAATACAGCAAAGTTACTGTCATTATATATGCTAAAGTCTACCTTTATCTTAAGGTTACAGGCAGGAAACGACATAGATGAGAGGGAGATGGGAGTCTTACAAAATAAGATAGATCTTCAAATCCCGGGCTTAAGATAGAGATCCCTTTTCTGTGCTGTTCCTTGATTGTCCATATTTCATGGAGTACTAAAAGGCCACAAACGTCACTCTACTTCAATTATAAGAAAAGACAAGCAACAATAATGTGATCTTACCTGGGTCCTTCCTCATCGCCCTGAAAGACAAACAGAAAGAAACAGTATTAGAAATCTTTGTTGGTACAGTTACATTTCTTTCTTTTCCCTCTCCTCTCCCAACTTGAATGCACAGACTATATATTTATTGTAACAGAGACAAACCAACAGACATCTAAGGGCTAAGACAAGAGCTAATATAATCCTGTGTTCAAACTGCTCAGTGGAGATGAACTGATAATTTGCCCCAGGAAGCAGAGCAGAGAAGTGAATGCACAGACCTAGGAGGCCTAAATAAAAGCCTTGCCTTTTGATTTGTATGGCTGGCAGTATTTAGTTCTCAGCAAACTGAGAACCCCAAAATAGAGGTAGGTCTTAGGCAAAAGCTAGCCAGTCCGAAAAGTGTCAAGCTGTTTCCTTCAAAGACTCATTTCTGCCTTGTTCTAGCATTTTTCGTCAAATATGAACACAGCAACTCTAAAGTAAAGAACACTGTGGTGTAAAGGGCACTGAACTGGGACTCAGGAAATTGGGGTTCCCGTCTAACTTCTGTTACTTATTAGTTATGTATCCTTGGGCAACATTAATTAATCTGGATTTTGGTCTTCTCCTCTGTAAGAGGGTAGTTCTGACATTTGATGATCCACATCATTCTTCAGCCAAACAATGGCTCTTCTTTTTCTTGTCCACTTTTCAAAAACAGTGTGTGAACATTGTTTTTCCAGGTATAGCATTCTCTCAACCTAACTTTATCAGAAGTGAACACAGCAGATTCCTTTGAGCTTCCTTCTGTGATCAAATGAGATTTTTCAAATAACTTTCAAGCCTTTCCCAAGGGACCTCACTCACCTTTTGGTGTCAGCATATCTTTTATATCCTTCTTTTTGGCCATTCAGGGATAGTCCTAATAGAGAATGTACATTCTGGTTGTACTCCTTAGAGAATGAATGAATGAATCAATGAACGGTTCCTACTGGTATAAGGCAGAATGAGCTCTCAAGTCAGGTGTTCTGGGTTCAAGTCTTGACCCCATCCCTTTACTGATGTATTAGCCTACTCATAGTATTTTGCCTTTGTTAACTTCAATTTCCTAATTTGTAAAATGGGGTAATAATTGTCTCTGTATCACAGGATAAGTATGAGGATTAAATGAAATTATGCTTATAACCATCAAACACAGTGCCCGTGACACAGGATGCATTTAACAAAGGTTATTTATCAGTATCAGTAACAATTCATATAATTCATTAAGAAGCTACTATATATATGCTAACTAAGGGAAAAAAAATCACCTGTAATGATCTAACCTTCTAGGATCTTCCAGTCAGGAGCACAAGAAACAGGCAGAAAGAAAACGAACTATTACTAAATGTATTAAGGATAATACCAAAGACATAAACAGAATAATATGATAATCAGCAGGGAAGTTATAAATGCTGTCTCTCCTGGAGAACGTGGGAAAAGCTTCACACAGAGAAGGTAACATTGATATTGCCACTTTTAGGGATAAATAGTATTTTCCCAGACTGACAACAGAGAAAAGTGGGAAGAGCACGGAACTAGTAAGAGCAAAGGCAAGTGTTCAAAAATGTCTTGTTCAAGGAACTTTGAGTTCTGTGAACTAGAGAAACTCTAGTTTCTGTGAAACTAGAGAATGGGGATGTGCACATGGATGTTTTGGGCAGGGCACAGAAGGTGGTATAGCGTTGGAACTGAGGGAAAGTGGGGTTGAGCATGACTGAGGTAAAGGGAGACTGCCAGGGTACAAGCCTGTCAAGTACAGCTACAGTCAGAAAGGTGATTTAAATCAGACTAGCCATTTAAGGCTGAATAAGAAGGGCATTTTTAGCAGACTGTTAAGGATCTGCAATAGTGGGAAGGGCGCTAATTATCCACATTCCAACTAGAGGGAAGTAGGGTGAGTGGCAGAGGGACGATATACGGATGATGGAAGCTTTCTTTGCATTTTTATCATATGGCATGACTCATGGGAACTATAATATACCAAGAAAAAAGTTATATAATTTAAGGTTAATATGAGTTACATAACTATGAATGACACAATTAAATCTCAACACAAATTTTTCAATTATTTTTGGATGTTTAAGCCTAATTGCCTAAGAGAAATTTATGGAAAAAATACCTAAACTTTCTCCCATTATTTAGAGCAAGTCCTCCTCAAAATCACATACTTTCGTGTAATGATTAATAGACAGGGGGTTTCTGAGTTATAATATACAAACATGGTCTCAGATTCTGGTTCATTAATCCCAACAGTGAAGCTTTTGGCAATTTACTTTTCCAAGGTTCAGTTTCTCCATCTGCACATGAAGATCCTAGTTTTTACCTCAAAGGGTCACCATATGGATTAAAATAAATGAGAAAATCTGTGTAAAACACTAAGCAAATGACTAGTACCTTGTATTCGTTCAATAATGGCAGCCATTATTTTACTTTCCTTGAATTGTTAGTAACATTTCTAGGGGAGAGCAGGGAAGGACAGAAAAGATGGGACACAAGGTTTTGCTCTATGTTCGTCCAATTCTATTGCTTATACATGTATGCTTCTTTTCAGAAACAATGGTCACTGTTACAAAGCAAGAAAACACACACACATATGAATTATAAGTTGGCCCAGAGAGGAGGGCTAATCTTGCTAGTACAAGATGTGCATGTGCTGTTCCTGTTACCTGAAATGCACATCCCTATTCCAAAAATCTAGCTAATTACTATCTATCCTTTAAGATCAAGCCTTACTCAGAAACTTCTTCACTAACATCTTGGGTAAGTTAATGCTCCTCCTTTCCCCCACATCTGAAGGGTTTGCCACTCTACACTAGTACTTAAAGAAGAAAACTGACAATGACAACATCACACAATGCGTCCCTCTTTGGATTTCAACTTCTTAAGAACAGAAACTTGTGCTTCGTTCATTTCTGTATTTACTGCACTTAACAGAGCACAAGTAATTATTTCACAGTAAATAATTACTCAAGATATACATAGGGTTTAAGATTAACTTCTACTCCTATTACAAGTGAATTCTGGTTTCAGAGAATATCAGAAGAAACAGTCTATTAAATACCAACTTCCATTTAAATGACTTGTTAGATTAAGCAGTGCTCCCAAATCCTTAATAAAGATATTATGAATGCTCTTGGTTGGCAGACTGCACTCTTGTGCAACTTCCCATTTCTACCTCCACCAGTGGAAATGTTGTCCACTAAGAATCAAACAGGGCTGTTTATATGAACTTGTAATGATGACACATTTAACTAAATAACAAAAAGTGAGTGCAAGAGAGATAACTTGTTCACATAAAAACCAAGTTGAATGCATCCACAGTATTTAATAAAGATGAATTACTTAAAAATTGCTGTCAATTTTGACATAAGTGAAACACACGCAAAATACTAGAAAAATAAGTTATAAGAACTAAGATTGTGCATTCAGCTTGCTTTGAATGGTATCACCCTCACTACAGAGAGTCTGCAATTGGACTTTATAAATGGTGCAAATTTGGGTGTGGTTTATGCCAGAAACATGACATTTAACTCTAATTAGCAAACCCATACTTTCAAAGACCTTGCCTCTGAATAAAAAAAAAAGTACAAATATATGTTTTAAGTTTAAAATAAATGGTCATCATATGCATGTATCATTTTTAATGGTTTATCCATCTGAACATATTTTTTCCAATATTATATCATTGCAATTCAGTATTCTCCTTTCCAAACTGAACAAAAGACAAAAATGCTCACTACACACTATTTTTAAATAGTTAGCTTTAAAGTTTTATAAAATGATGTAACTAAATTCGGCAAAAAAGAGTAAGAAAAAAAAATAAAGGAGAAGGGAATACTTCTCATTTTGTTTCATGAGAAACCCTAATACTCAAACCTGACAATGGCATTATAAAAATATACAGACCAATATTCCTCATGAACAAAGACACAAAACTCCTGAACAAAATATAAGCAAACTGAACCCAGATAATACATCATGGCCAAATGGGGGTTTATCTCAGAAACGCAAGGTTCGTTTAATATTGTAAAATGAATCAACATGATTAACCATTACAACAGAATAATGAAAAAAAAATGCTTATGATCATTTAAAGAGATGCAGAAGAAATATCTCACAAAAGTCAACATCAATTTGTATAAAAGCCCTCAGCACATTAGGAACAGAAAGGCGCTTCCTCAACCTGATAAAAGGCATCTACAAAAAAACATCATACTTAATAGTAATATATTGAATGCCTTCCTTCTAAGATTAGGAACAAGGCAAGGATGTCCACTTTTACCGTTTATGTTAGACATTGCGCTGGAGGTTCTAGCCACTGCAATAAGACAAGACAAAGAAATGAAAAGCATAAAGATTAGAAACAAAGAAGTAAAGCTGTCTCTATTTGTAGATGGCATAATTGCTGATATAGAAAATCCTAAAAAATCTATAAAGCCACTATTATAACTAATAGGTGAATCTGACAAGGTTACAAGATATAAGGTTAATATTTAAAACCAATTATATTTTTATATATTAACATAAAATGAAAAATAAATTTAAAAACAATTCTATTTTCAATAGTTTTGAAAATATTATTAAATAACTGGAAAAAATTTAACAAAAGCCATTAAGACCTTTAAATGGAAACCATGAACCATTTCTGAGAGTATGTAAAAACAGACTTATAAATGGAGACACATGTTCATTCATGCCTAATGTGTCATTTCTCTTTAGCTTCTCTGCTTTCAAGATTTCTTTTCTTTACCATAAGTTTTCAGAAGTTTGACTCTGATGCGTCTGGGTATGGATTTCTTTAACTTGTTTGGGTTCATTCTGCTTCTTAAATCTGTAGGTTTGTCTTTCAGCCAAATTTTAGACATTTTAAGACACTATTACTTCAAACTTTTTTTTCAGCTCCACATTCTTTTCCACCTTATTAGACACTGGTGACCTGTAGCTTTCATCATTGTCCTAAAAGTCCCTAAAGCTCAGTTCGATTATTTTTCCATGTGTTTTTTTAATTGTTGTTTAGATTGGATCAGTATCAGTCTATCTTCAAATTCACCAAATATTTCCTTCAATTTGCCATTGAGCTCATCCAGTGAATTTTTGGTGCTGGTAAGGGTATCTTTCGGTTCTAAAATTTTCATTTGGTACTTTTTAATATCTTTATTTCTTTATTGAGATTTTCATTTATTTCCAGAGTACTTATAATTGCTCACCGAAACATTCTTATAATAGCAGGTTTAAAATCTTTGATAATTCCAACATCTATACCAACTTAGAGTTGGCATATATCAATTCTCTTTTCTTCTTAGAATTGAGAGATTTTCATTTATTTTATTTTTTGAGACAGGATCTTGCTCTGTAACCCATACTGGAGTACAGTGGTGTGAACACAGATTGCTGCAGCCTCGACCTCCTGGGTTAAAACGATCCTCTTGCCTTGGCCTTCCAGAATTGAGGTTTTTATTGGTTCTTTGGTCTATATCCTGGACATGTTGAGTTATATTATAAAAATCTAGTTCCCATTTAAATCTTCTATTTTATAGCAGTCAACCTGTTTAGATTCAAAAGGCATGTCCTGGATCACTTTTTTGAACTATGGTTCACATGTCACCTTAAGTTTATAAAGCCTCTACAGTGCTATTCTTGTCTGCCCCACTCAGATGACAGGACTCCATTCTACATTCTCCACAGAGCTAGTTGCGGAGGAAGAGGGGAACCAACTCATTACTACAGGGCAGGAGAAAAATATAAAATTCCAATAACTGACTCAGCTGGGCAAGTCAATAGCCTAGTTAATGCAGGGGTGAGAGGGAGGAGTTAGAGCCCTATCTACAGTCTCCAAAACGAAGAGGTACAACTTCCTCTGTACTATTACTGCAAAGTAGGGCAGAAGTCAGAGTTCTACCTACAGATGCACGAGAGATGAGTACCACTCATTACTGAGAGAATCAGGGCCAAAGGTAGAAGTCAGAGTTTCACCCACAAGCTCCATAGAGAAATACACCTCATTACCACAGGAAGTATATAAAATAAGTGAGTTTCACTCACTGGCTCCACTACTGCAGTGCCAATTGAGCTTGAGGAGCAGTGCCACTTTTTTTCATGATGTTTGCCTCTAGAAGCAGGCTTTTCTTTTTTTTTCTTTTTTGTCTGTGTGTATTAGTGTTTCCAGTTTGTAAACATCCAGGTTAGGATATATAGGAAGTAAAGAAAACAGCAGGGAATCCACTGCCTTGTATTCCCTCAAATCCCAACGTCCTGGATCAGTATGCCATTTTTTCCTGCACCTTCAAGAGTCTTTTGGTAGATGATTTCAGTATTTTTGCCTAGAGGTTCTACTGTAATAAGTGAAAGGAGTAAAACTGAGTATGTTTACTCCATCTTGCTCAGAACCAGAAGTTGCAATTTGCTTTAAATATGCCAAAAATAAAATGGATTTACTGGAAAGGTGGCTAGTTAAATAATGAAACAAGTATGGCAAAGTGTTAATAGGAGAATCTAGGTGGTAGGTACATAGGTATAATCTGTAAAATCCTTTCAACTTTGCTGTATGTTTAAAATTTTTTTATAATAAAATGTTGGGGGTGGTCTTTTAGCTGAATTCAAAATGCAGGTGATTTTTGATAAATTCTATACCATGCAAAGAACAGAATTCCTCTGCTGAGTGAACGACAGGTACTGGATATTTGCTCTCACCAATAAGTTACCAGATTAACAGAACAAGAGGCTATTAAATGATAACAGCTCTCTATAAACACTCTAGTGGCTGAACGCTACCCTCTGTTTGTAATAGCTTATTTTGTCTGCAGCCTGATCCTTAATCCTTGTCAGCTCTTGCATCCTTCTAAGAGTAATTCCAACACAGTTAACAAGCATAGTACAGTTGAGGTGCTTAAAGAACAGTTCATATTGGAGAAGGACTAAATTCATAGATTAAAATGAAAATAAAAGAGAAAAATAAACCTCAAAATTAAACTTTTTTTTTTTTTTTTTTTTTTGAGATGGAGTGTCACTCTGTTACCCAGGCTGGGGTGCAGTGGCTACAATCTTGGCTCACTGCAACCTCCGCCTCCTGGGTTCAAGCGATTCTCCTGCCTCAACCTTCCGAGTAGCTGGGACTACAGGTGCTTGCCACCACACCCAGCTAATTTTTGTATTTTTAGTACAGACAGGGTTTCACCACGTTGGCCAGGGCAGTCTCAAACTCCTGACCTCCGGTGATCCACCCACGTTGGCCTCCCAAAGTGCTGGGATTACATGCATAAGCCACCATGCTCAGCCAAAATTAAACTTTTATTTTTCAAGAAACAACCTAATCAATATACAGAATAAATGAAGGGGTCAAACTGAATGGGAATTGTGGACAAAGTTATGCTGTTGATCCCTTGAATTAACTCTGGTTGATCCTTTTGTTTATTAAGACACAAACTGCATTGTAAAGGTATGCAAAGCTGTCTAGAACATGGATTCTTCTCATTTTTCCCACACATACAGATGGGATGCTTAGCATATGTCATAGAGTAAGGGGGAAAGCACAGGCACTGGAATAGGACAGACTTCAATCTAAACCCTGGCTCTATTTTCCACTAACTAAATGACACTGGGTCAGTATCTCTGCAGTTCTCTGCATCTTAAATATCCCATTTGTAAAATGGAGTTAATGAATGCTGACATAAGGATTAAATGAAATGATGAATATAAAATGCTCTCTCGCCTATCTAGAAACTTATTTAGGCACATAATTTCTCAATTATGGAGAGAACAAAATGAAAAGTTACTCTTTTCATACATTGATGAAAATTAATCAAAAGCCTTAGCTGGGTACAGCAGATACCTTTCAATGGTTTCTTACATTTCCTGTCAGAATAGCTAGGAAATACCTGCCTCCTGGATTACTTTGGCTCTTCTACCGGCCAGTTTATTCTGTGGCCAGGCTCTCTCAAGCCAAGGCAGGACTTCAGTTAAGCCTGCACTTGCTGAGTCAGCAACAACCCTAGAAAGTCCACAGGACTCTCCTAGGATTTCTTCTAGAAGGACCTACCTTAAACCTATCTGGCATTACTTGACTAGAATTGTCAACATAATGCTATGAAATCTGAAGAACAGTAGCCTCTCTCTCATGGCTGAAATTTAAGTTTTTTGTTTTTTTGGTTTTTTTAAGACAGAATCTCGTTCTGTCACACAGGCTGGAGTACAACAGCACAATCACAGCTCACTGTGGCCTCAACCTCCGAAGCTCAAGTAATCTTCCTACCTCAGCCTCCTGAGTAACTGGGACTACAGGCAGGTGACATCATGCTGGCTAATTTTTAATTTTAATTTTATTTTGTAGACACAGTCTCACTATATTGCCCAGGCTGGTCTCAAACTCCTGGGCTCAAGCAATCCTTCCACTCCAGCCTACCAAAGTGTTGGGATTACAGGCATTAGCCACTAAGCCCAGCTTTTTTTTTAAATGGTTATCTTAAATAATTTTTTCAAAGTACATTCAAAATGCCTAAGTATGTTGTTTAGTAAAATGCCTAAGACCCTTTTATTTCTGTTACAAAATAACAATGAATATGACAACTAACATTTGTATAGTGATTCAGCATTTACCTTGTATCTTTCACTCTTTTTTTTTTAATCTTACAATGCCCTAGTGGACATGCCGCTCTTAATCCAGCAGTTATGCCCCCAATTTATTCAGCTGGCTGCATGTAACAACCAGCTTGAGACACTCTTTCACTACATGCAAAGTAAGTCCAACATTTTTCATTCTGGCCTGCTTTATGCTCTACTTCATGATTTGTTCTTACTCAGCCCAAGTCGTTCATTTCACAACTTAGGGTCTATCGCTTGTCCTCTTCTCTGGCTGTGATTTTTGGCTTACTTCCTTAATTGTGATTAGTATCTGCTCCCACTGACTATGCTCCTTAAAGTAATGATGGATAAATAATTTGCTAGGCCCAGCCACTGAATGCACCAGTGGCCAATACTTCCATACTAGTTTACACATCATGTAAAACACTTATACCCTACCTAGCTTTCAATTCATTCATGTTCAGGGACCACATGGGGTCTAACAAATACGGCATCAGTTTCCTCCTATTTCTCTTGCTACTAGTAATTATGGGCTTTTCCTTTACCTCTGCCTTTGGCTCAGCTGATTCATTAGAGGTATCAAGTTGTTCCTTGGCTTGGGCCATCTGAGTCATCAACCTATCCATGTGGGATTGGATGTCTGCCAGTATCTCAGTCACATGAGCTGTGGCCATTGCCTCCTGGATGTCCACTAGATGAAGGGCCTTCTGCTCCTCATCGGCAATCACTTTCTGAACTTTCTTAAATTCCTGCTGTATAAACATCTTCATTTGGTCCCGAGTCACCTATAGAACAGACACAAATAAAAAGAATAAGTTGAACATACAAAGAAACAAAAGGGCAGAGTCAGTACTACACAGCCCTGGCCAAAATACACATCATGGATCCTATCTGACCCTGAAGTTTTGGGAATATCCTAAAAACAATGTTCCCCTAATATCTTTGATGCATTTCCTGCTAATCTTTTTGCTTTTTTCATTCTTCAGGGAGTATTTTCTTATCCTTTTTTCCTTTTGGTTTTGTTCACTTTTATGCCAGTAATATATACAATGAGTACATATGGTAAAAAATGAGGCAGGGTGCAGTGGCTCACACTTGTAATCCTAGCACTTTGGGAGGCCGAAGTGGGTGGATCACTCGAGGTCAGGAGTTTGAAACCAACCTGGCCAACATGGTGAAAACCCGTCTCAACTAAAAATACAAAATATTAGCCGGGCATGGTGGCAGGTACCTGTGTTCCCAGCTACTTGGAAGGTTGAGGCAGGAGAATTGCTTGAATCCAGAAGGCAGAGGTTGCAGTAAGCCAAGATTGCACCACTGCACTATAACCTAGATGACAGAGCAAGTCTCTGTATATAGACAACTAAGTAGTTTTATATAAATGGATCATAGTGAAAATATGGTTGTCGTCTTGCTTTTCTACTTAGAATATGTTTGTGCACACAGATCAACTTCATTCTATTATTTTTACTATCTGTATGATACGGAGATGGAGGGTGAGAGAGAGAGAGAGAGAGAGTGTGTGTGTGTGTGTCTATCTCCTATCCAATCATTCCTCTCTTAATGGAAATACAGGATATTTCCAAATTTTTGTTATTATAAACAACATAGCTATAAACATCCTTGGCTCTCTCTCTTAATATTTGCATATTAGTTTCTTTAAAGATGTTTAGAGCCACTTAGTCAACAGACATATACTCTAAAAATATTAGTTCACACTGCCAAGGTGCCTTCTGGAAAAGATGTATTCATTACATTCCTACAACAATGTATGAACGTAAGTACTTTCCTACACCCTTGCCAATACTGGATAATATCAAGCTTTTAAATTTTTACTATAATGGATAAACACATATTATTATTTTATTTTATAACAACTGCAAACCAAAGAAAATACAACTGCTAGCTATATTTATGCTTAGGGCGTAAGAAAGGCTAACAAAGTGAGAAATTTCAAAATGAGAACTTCTAAGCTCCAAATTTTACCAGGAACTGCATTTATTGATGTTTCTTCACAACCATGTTTATTTTATGAGGATTTTAAAACAACTACACACATTATGAGCAGCTGAGATAGGCAGCAGGGAAGAAGGAAACTGTAGACAAAAGGAGAAAGGCAGAAGAAAGGCCAACAGAGGATTTTAGAACTGGAAGAGAAAGTAGTTGTCATCTAAATGAACCCCTTCTTTTTACACATCAGGAAACGGACACAGTTGCAGACCCATAGAAGAGGGAAAGACTCCAATCTTGTTCTCAGTCTGGTTCTCTGTTCAGTATAAAAGTCTGTCAGAAGAAAAGTCAAACTGGGAAAACTTAAGAAAGGAGACTGAGAAAGAGAAAGCCTAAAGGAGGGGGTAGCAGATTAGGCCATTTTTAATTAGCGTCTTAAAAACTGAAAGGAGCTTGATACCTTAAGCAGCTTTTATAACACTGCTAAGGACATCAGTGCAAAATAAGGCCTGTATGACTTGTACCTGCTCACACATCAAGTGACTAAGTGACACAGGCCCTCATACATTCTCCACAGGTACTCTCCCTGGTGGTGGAGAAAATGGGAAGGAGTGTTAAATGTTATTAATGTCCCTGTAAATTCTGTATCCGATTGAGAACTGTGATTTGTGTTTATGTAATTCCTTTTTATTTTTAGTGTATATATTTTAGGGCTAGTATGCTTTACAGTGATCACTGATCAATGGATCTCTACTCCTGAAATAAATTGGGTCTTAAATGACTAGGACCTTCTCTCAGAAACCAAACCTTTTCACTAAGGGATGAACTTTTCTGAATGCCTGAGAAATTCTCTTAATGGTTTCAAGTAACTAAAAATGAATATCATAATAAAAACTGACTCGCAACCTATTTTACTTGACCTCACATACACATGTGAGTTACGAAGCTGACATCTCACTTAGCAAAGGTGTGGGCCAGACAACAGCAGGTGAGAAAGTCATGGATTTAAAAATTTTCTATTTCCCATGGCTTTATTACATAGGGTTTTCAAGATGACCCTGTATTTTATATAGATCAGGTCACAAATGAAAACTGAAGAAAAAAGAATCTATTTAAAACCTTTATGCCTTCTTCCCACTCTCATTCTCTAATTAACAAATAAGCATTTTCCAATCTAAGATATCAAAACCTTTAGCATGTAAGTTTAATCAAGCTGATACATCTTTGTTACAGTTGCATTAGGGTAAAGCGCAATATGGTTAAACATAGCATTTTATTGAAATTATAACATAGCACTGCAATTTGAAAAATTTGACCACTGTATGGTCAGAACTATCTAGTGAACACCTGAATCCAACCTTCTAATTTTAAGGTGAAGGGGAAAAAAAGCCACAGAGAAGTACAATAAGAAAGTTAGGTTTAGAAAGTTTCCTCTGGTCCGGTCCAATGTAGGTGAAGGGGGAAAAAAGCCACAGAGAAATACAATAAGAAAGTTAGGTTTAGAAAGTTTCCTCTGGTCCAGTCCAATGTACTTTTATAACTCATGATTTCCAATGAGTTATAAATGAGACCCTGTTGGAAGAAAAAGAGAAGGGGAGCGAGGGGGAGAGAGAGAGAAAGGGAGGGAGAGAGAGAGAAAGGGAGAGAGAGAGAGAGAGAAGAAAAGGGAGGGAGAGTGAGAAGGGGAAGAGGAAGGGAGAAAGAGAGGAAGGTAAGGAAGGACAGAAGGAGATAGAGAAAGAGAGGAGAGAGAGATTAAAAAAATTGTTTTAGAAAGGTATTGCTGAGATGAACTAAGAATAATAGTCAGGGTTAGGAACAAGAACCTACTCAAATAAGAAGCATCCAAATCTACACTGAAGATTTCAGAAACACTTGTTCTGTCACAGGTGTCTAAACCAAAGCCACTCCATTTTGAATAGGGGCTGGGTAAAATAAGGCTGAGACCTACTGGGCTGAATTCCCAGCAGGTTAGGCATTCTAAGTCACAGGATGAGATAAGAGGTCAGCACAAGCAGGTCATAAAGACCTTGCCGATAAAGCAGGTTGCAGTCAAGAAGGTGGCCAAATCCCACTAAAACCAAAATGACGATGAGAGTGACCTCTGGTGGTCCTCACCATTACAGTCCCACCATCACTATGGCAATGTCAGGAAGTTACCCTATGCGGTCTGAAAAAAGAGAGGCATGAATAATCCACCCCTTGCTTAGCATATGATCAAGAAATAACCATAAAAATAGGCAACCAGCAACACTTGGGGCTGCTCTGCCTATGGAGTAGCCATTCTTTCATTCCTTGACTTTCTTAATAAACTTGCTTTCATTTTACTCTGTGGACTCGCCCTGAATTATTTCATGAGCAAGATCCAAGAACCTTCTCTGGGGTGTGGATTGAGACCCCTTTCCAGTAACAGGCCTATAAGTCAAATTTCTGCAAGATGTTAAGGAGACTACTCCAAAACTAACTTTAAAAACTGTAGACTGCATAAAACAGAGTTTGAAGACTCTAAATACCTCCCCAGAAAGTATTTTCACTTCCCTCTTCCTCATTTGAAAGACTATTATTCTAAAACAGAAAAAAGAGAAAGCAGGAAACGGAATTTTTTCAGATGGTATGAGCTGTCCATACTCCCACAGTGCAGCATCCTCCCCTCTTGCCAGTGTCTATGGAAACTTCAAGTTGGGAAGTTCATAGCTAAGGCTTCTGTTTAGCCTCCAGCATTTATTCCTACATTGTACTCCAAGAGAGCTCCTTCCAAGCTTAGGCCAGGCTCCAGTGAGGGCAGGCAAGGGAAAACTTCATCAACAAGGAGATCAAGGCTTTTTCAATGGACAGTAAGATCTCCCATTTCTTATGTCTTGTGTATGGGTGGAATAGCCACTATTTGTGAGTAAAACAACTGCCAACCCACGAGGCTTAGAAAATTATTCAGCAGCATAGAAACATGATGGACATAAACTCTGAACAGCATTCCACTACCAACATTCCCAGTGATGTCATCCTCAGTGACCGAATGAGAAGCCTGACTTGAGCAGATTTTACAATGGGGTGTTGAGAGTGAAAGAAAAAAAGTTTACTGAAGTGAACATTTAAACTCTTCATTAAGCTATCTTTCTTATCTTTTTCAGAAGCCTCCAGTCAAAAGCAGTCATTTGTATCTTCACTTCCTTTCATCACCTCCACTTTGTTAACAGGGCACCATTGGATCTCTATCTACTTAATGAAACAATATAATGATATTTACTATTGCGGTTGTTATCGTTATGATTTTCATTATAAAAGATCAGAATAAATACCAAAATGTTGGAGAGTGATTATCTGTGAATGGTGGAATTACAAGTACTTTTCTCTTTTTTACTTCTCAGTCCAAATTTCCTAAAATAACATGTAACACTTTTTAAAAACTATTTTTAAAAAGAAATGTGGTTTAAAGAAAAAAATCCTCAACAAAATACTAGCAAGTCAAATCTATCCATATAATCTGACCATGTATATAAAAAGAATTATAGGCCAAATGACAAAAATGAGGGATATATATTAAGTATTCAAGCCTGGTTCAACATTTGAGAAATTAGCTAATATATCTGAAATAAAAGGTATACAGATTAGTAATGAAGAAATAAAACTATCTTTGCAGATAAGATTGTCTATGTAGAAAATCTGAAAGAGTTCACAAAAATTGAAAAAAGAAAAGAAAAAAAACCTCCTAGAACCAATAAGCAACTATAGCAAGACTACAGGATAGAAGACTGATATATAGAAGTCAGTCACATCGCCTTCCTATATACCAGCAGTGAACAAGTGGGATTTTAAGTTAAAAAGATAATACCATTTACATTAAAACCTCCAAAAATGACATAAGTATAATTCTAAAAAATATGTACAAGATCTATATTAGGAAAACTATAAAACTCTAATAAAAGAATTCAAAGAAGAAATAAATAGTCATTCCATGTTAATTTGAGAAAAGGCTCAATACTGTCAAGATGTCCGTTCTTGCCAACTTGATCTATAGATTAATACAATCTCAATCAAAATCCTAGCCAAGTTATTTTGTGGATATCAACAAACTGATTCTAAAGTTTACTTGGAGAAGCAAAAGACCTAGAATAGTCAACCCAATATTGAAGAAGAACGAAACTGAAGAACTGCCACTACTCAATTCAAGTCTTACTATAAAACTGGAATAATCAAGACAGTGTAATACTGGCAAAAGAGTAGACAAATAGATCAGTGAAACATGATGAAGAGCCTAGAAATAGACCTACATACATATGTGAACTGATTTTTGACAAAGGACCAAAGGCAATACAAGAGAGAAAAGACAGTCTTTTGAACCAACGGTGCTGAAAAACTAGACATCCACATGAAAAAATAATAATCTAGACAGAGACCTTATACTTTCCACCAAAATTTATTCAAGATGGATCATGGACCTCAATGTAAAATGCAAAACTATAAAACTCTTAGAAAATAACACCTTTAAAAAGCCAGAAGACCTTGAGTTAGTGATAACTTTTTAAATGTAACACCAATGTTAGTACCCATGAACAAAACAATTGATAAGCTGAACTTCATTAAAATGAAAAATTTCTGCTTTGTTAAAGACACTGTCAAGTGAAATGAGAAGTGGAACCACAGACTGGGAAAAATACTTATAAAAGACATATCTAATAACGGACTAATATCTAAAATATACTAAGATCTATAAAAACTCAAAATAAGAAAATGAACAACCTGATTAAAAAATGAACAGACTCCTCACCAAAAAGATACAGATGGCAAATAAGCATATGACAAGATGCTCAACATCGTGTCATTAGGAAATTAAAAATTAAAACAACAATAAGGTTCCATACACATCTATGAGAAGGGTCCAAATCAAAACATTAACAAGACCAAGTGCTGGCAAACATGTAGAACAACAGAAAATCTCATTCATTGCGGTAGGAATGAAAAATGGCAAAGCCACTTGGAAGACAGTTTGGCAGTTCTTACAAAACTAAATATACTCTTACCACAGAACCCAGCAGTTATGCTCCTTGGTATTTACCCAAATGAGTTGAAAACTTACATCTACATAAAAACCTGCACACAGATGTTTATTGCAACTTTTATTCATAAGTGCTAAAACTTGGAAGCAGCCAAGATGTCCTTCAGTAGGTAAAATAATAAATCAACTGTGGTACATCGAGACAACAGAATGTTAATCAATCCCCGCCCCTTCTCCCCACAAAAAAAGAAAGAAAACAGCTATCAAGTCATAAAGACATGAAAGAATCTTAAGTGTATATTACTATGTGAAAGAAGCCAATCTAAAAAGCTTGGAATCAGTGTGTGATTTCAACTACATGACATTATAGGAAAGGTAAAAAAAACTATGGCGATAGTAAAAAGATCAGTTGCCAGCGGTTTGGAGGAAGAGAAAATAAAAAGGCAGAGCACAGAGGATTTTTAGGGCAGTGAAACTATTCTGTATGATATTTTAATGGTGTATACATTTATCAACCCATAGAACATACAACACTGACAGTAAACCCTAATGCAAACTATAAACTTTGGGTGATAATGATATGTTAGTACAGCTTCACCAATTATAACAAATGTACTTAACTGGTACAGGATGATAATAGTTGGGGAGGCTGTGCATATGGGGTGAGAGAGTACATGGAAACCCTCTACATTTCCATTCGATTTTTCTGTGAACCTAAAACCAATCTAAATAAAATCTATTTTTAAAACGTTAATATTAATTTGGTTCATTTCACTGGCAAAAGCCGCAATTACTTTTTTGCACCATCTAATAAAATTAAAACAGAAAACTAAGTAGCCACTGAGAAGCCTAGAGAAGATCTGGGGATGGGGTGAGCATCAAATAGATCAGGAAAGATAGTTCTGCTTAAACCTTATACCCAGATTTGTCAACATTTTCATTCTCTGCCTTTCCATTTAATATTAGACCCTTCCTTCCCATATGACTCCCTTCTAGAATAAATCCAAGTTTTTAAAAGCCCATTTCAATTTAAGCCCATGAAAATAATGGCATCCAAAACAGCCAAGGAGCATTGTCAAAAGACAAGATTATTCTATTATCTTCTTCACTTCTTATTTTGGCTATGTCATCCTAACAACTACTGAGTTAGATTCCTAGTGCCCTGAATCTCCACTCTTGTTTTGGCAACAAATGTGATTAGAGACAAATCTGGATTGGTGAATTACTCCTTCAAGAGTCTAAAATCTATGTAGTTCTATTACTTTAGAGATAAAAGGAAACTGAGTTTGGCTTTTCATTTTTTATAATTAAAAAAAAAAAAATGAGGCTCTGAAAAATTCAATTACCTGCCCAAAACCACACAGCTGGTTGGACATTTGGGGCCTCTGCTTTTATCTTGGTGCTTTCCTCAGTTCTGGATTGCTTACCAGTGGTCTAATCTTGGTTCTCAGAGGCACAGTTTTGTAACTGCCCAATGGGTTCACTTTGCCTACTGCCCAGATAGAGCCAATTAATCAAGACAGGGAAATTACAATAGAGAACGAGTTTAATTCACACAGAGGTGGCTGAACAGGAAACCAGAGTTTTATTATTACGCAAATCAGTCTCCCTCAAAATTTGAGGACTGGGGCTTTTTAAGGATAATTTGGCAGATGGGGGCCAGGGAGTCAGGAGTCCTGATTGGTCAGGCTGGAGATGAAATCATAGGGAGCTGTCTTCTACCTTTCACATCAGGCTTTTAAAAAAAGTAACATAACACTTGCTACCCTTTTTGTAGTGCTACCCCACTACAAAGGTGTCTACGAGTCACCAACTCTATTTAACTTCACTACCGATCTGTCTGTGGTATTCAGCACTACTGACACCCCTTAGTCTTTAAACACTGCCCTCTAATCACTTTCCACTGAGAAGCAGTACTCTACACTCTTCCTTAACAATTTCATTCCATCTTTAGAAATTCAACTACCACCTCCATGGAGATGGCGCCTATGCCCAGATTTTCTCTACGGGAAACCAGTCTCAGTTGCTCTTGGCTGATGCACATCTCTACCTGGATACATTTCTATTATAGAAGCCATCAAGCCTCAAACTGAGTCCTCCCCTTCCTCATCATTATCACTGCTACCTTTATTCACTGCCTCACTATTAGACGCTATTCTAAGCACTTTATGTATATTATTGCAATTAATCATCATGATGATGCCATGAGGTTCATAGTATTATTATACTCATTTACAGATGAAGAAATTTAAGTAGGGGGGTAAGAAAGCTACCCAAATTCAGACATACAGTATGTAGCAGATTTTGAACCCAAATAGTTTGACAATACAATCTGCCTTCTGACCACAACATTATTCTCCATCCTCCCTTCAAATGTTGACTTGCTTCCTCTATTCCTCTTAATGATACCATGATTTAGGCAGTTAGCAGGCTCCAAACTCGAGTCAAGTTTTATTTTCTCCACCAGACAATAGGTCTCTTTACTTACTTACTACTACTTCAAGGAGAAATTATGACACCTTAACTAAGGGCCATGTACAAAATGGTGGGCAATACATGCTGACTGAATGTCAGAGGTCATCCCACATATGTCCCTCCACCAATCTGGCAGTGGAGATGTTGCCCCATTTACATGAAAATCCCCTTCTTTTCTTCAAGGCTCCACTTTAGCACCCCCTGCTCACCCCAACTAGGCCTTTTAACCTAGTCCCACTGCCCCCTGCACCACTATCTTGCTGAAACAAAATTCAAAGTCACAAAGAACTCTAGAGTGATGTGAGGACACTGATTAGTGTCTTGCTTCTACCTCCAACTTGTTCTTGGCCAGCTTTCCCTCCCTTCTCATCTCCACTTGGCCCTGAATTCTTGGCTTTCTAATCTTGACCTCAAATTCCATCTTTGGCCCTGATTAAATGTGCCCTTCACTCCCTCTGCTGGTGCTTGGAACTCAGCTTTCTCTTATATAGTCTTTGTCTTGGCTTGTAGCATTGACTGCCAGAAACAAAAACTTTTGGATACGGTTTGGATCTGTGTCCCCACCCAAATCTCACATTCAATTGTAATCCCCAGTGTTGGAGGTGGGGCCTGGTGTGACATGACTGGATTATAAGGGTGGAGTTCTCATGAGTGACTTAGCACCATCCTTCTTGGTACTGTAGTATAATGAGGGAGCTCTCACAAGATCTGGTTGTTTAAAATTGTGTGGCACTTTCTTCCTCTCTCTTCCTCCTCCTCATCCAGTCACGTATGACATGCCTGCTTCCCCTTTACCTTCCACGATGACTGAAAGTTTCCTGAGGCCTCTCCAGAAGCCACTATTCTTCCTGTACAGCCTGCAGAACTGTGAGCTAATTAAACCTCTTTTCTTTATAAATCACCCAGTCTCAGGTAGTTCTTTATAGCAATGCAAGAATGGACTAATACACCCCCTATCTCAGTCTGACTACTCTATCCTTCCTCTACTTGTGACCAGAATACTTCTTCCTAAGACTAAAATTTTGGTACTTAAGTCCAAATTCTGTATTGTTCCTTAACAGCTTCATGAATATGACCCTATGCTTCTTCCAAATCGCCTTCCCTTCATGGTTCTCCCTCCTTCATATACAGTAATAAATATACATGTCCTGTGTACACACACACTCTCTCTTTGTCTGTCTCTCTCTCTTTCACACACACACACACACACACACACACACACACACACACACACACACAGTAACAGAGGCTCAGGACCACATTTCTTAGAGGCTTTAAAGGGCCTAATAAACACTTCAATTGAATCTGTTAATCAGCTGTGAAGTAGACACAGTCACAACTGACTGACAAGTACCCCTTAATGTGAGAGATTGATGTCTAACCACTATAACTGTGGCATCGCCGCCAACCATCCTCTCCTCCCAGGACTGCTTGTTCATGCTGTCAGCTGCTATGACTTTATTGCCATGACAACTTGATGTGTAACCCAGTGACATGGCACTGAACTGGATGCAACAGAAAGCAGTTCACTGGGGATGCTGGGTTCACTTTGACTCAGTACTAATGCTTGCTCTTAAGATGCTTCTCTCTTTGTTTGACCCCAGGGTGGCAATAAAGAAAGTCATCACAAACTTCTGAGCACCACTTTTCTAGAGCAAACAGAAAAAAATTCTGGGTGGCCCCTGCTATAGGAATGTGAAACTAGAAGAATGTGTCCCCAGAGACACCCAGGACTTGTAACAACCAAAAATAAGGGTGAGAGCTTCTATTTTATCTTGTTTTCCTGCTTTCTTAACACCTTAACCTATGCATAAGCTAGAAAAACAACTTCTGCTTTGGGAATTCTCATGTAGGAAGTAGGAGGTGGGAAATGACACTGAAAGTTTGATGGGCAACTATACAGAATTTATACTATTTTTAAGAATTGACTTAAAATAAGTTAGACTTGAATATACAAAGAAAGTCTCTTATCTGCTGAAGATTAAAGCACTTTTAAAATAAGACTCAACCTCCACTCCAGTTCTATCCTCAAGCAATTTCCCTATAAAGTCACAGTTATTTGTATTTTATTAAAACCACAACAGCAAAACAACTGCATGCCAACACACATACACAGGAAAGGGCACTGAGACACAGCTCTCATGTTTGCTGAGTCTTCTTTCCTACAGAGGGTCACAACAGTACAGCATATAGAGTTTGATGTAGTAGACAAAGGGGTTTGAGGACTGGTTCTGCTAACTCCATGCTTCTGAAGCTCAGAAAGGTGAAAGTTTTTCCATAGAAAGTTTCTTTGTAAAATGAGGGTAGTAATAACATCCTAATAGATATTTTTCTAAACTTAACACAAAATACATGGAAAGCACTTAGTGCTTTCTGGGCACACAGGACCATCAGCAGAACCGTTGTGCTCATTAGAGATAATAGCAACTGTGAACTTTTATTGTGTGTCTCCCATATGGTGCCTAATGAGCTCTCACAGACAAAGAGCCCCCAATGAGTTTTCCAAAAAAAAAAAAAAAGAGGGAGCCTATGCCCCTGGGAGTTTATATCTAATTTCCCAAGTGAACATATAAAGGACTTTCTTACACATCCTTGGCACTGAAGAGCAAAGATGTCAATACTGAGGCTCCTTGCCTCAGTTTGAATTAAATGGCCACAGACTGTCAAGGAGCAATGGCTGCCTTCCTACTTTGATAAGATCTGACTGTGCAACATCTCAGAGTCAGTCTACTTCAATGATACAGAAGCAAAGTACGGAAAGCACAGGAAGGATGGGTCATGTTCTGCTCCTCTGTACCTATACAAAGTCAGTCTATGGGATTAGTTGTCTCCTCAATCTCACAACTTGCCTCTTACGGTATTTTCTCTCCTTTGTAGACTGAAACCCTACTTACTCTCTTAAGGAGCTAACAACCTGTTTACACAAGAACCACAATGCTCATTAACTAACTACGATTGCTAACATACCTTTAAGTCCCCAAAATATTCTTCCACTGTTTCTTATCTCCTCCTCACAAGTTTTCATTTTCAGGATCTTCATTAATAAAAATATAATATGATTAGTCCTCCTTTATAGATAAAACTTAAGTATATGAACTCATGTCATCTGACTCCAATATTTGTGCTCTTTCACCACAAAAAAAAAAAAAAAAGAAAAGCAAGTCATATTCAATGTAAACTTTTACCCTGAAAAGTCTGAACAAATTCTACATTGGAATACCATGCTCAATACATCTTCTATAGGTAAAAGTTAATAATTTCTATATAGAAGTCAAAGAAAGGCAACTTACTAGCCCTGTGACCTTGAACAAGTCACCTAATCTCTTAAATCTTGTTTCTTCATTTGTAAAAGGGGAACATAATGTCTAAATAAATGGGTTGAGGCTGGGCACAGTGGCTCATTCCTGCAATCCCAGCACTTTGGGAGGCTGAGGTGGGTGGATTAAGAGGTCAAGAGACCAAGACCATCTTGGCTAACATAGTGAAACCCATCTCTACTAAAATACAAAAATTAGCTGGGCATGGTGGCGCACACCTGTAGTTCCAGCTACTAGGGAGGAGGAGGCAGGAGAACTGCTTGAACCGGGATGCAGAGGTTGCAGTGAGCCAACATGGGGGATAGAGCGAGACTCTGTCTCAAAAATAAATAAATAAATAAATAGGTTGAGTTAGCAAGTAGGGAGACATGGTAGAATCTATTTCACCTGCTGTAGAAGTAAACAAAAGCCATTAAACAAGGGGATGGACATCAGCTGGATTACTGGGTTGAATGAAACATCTCTTAGTAGGAGACCTAATAAATTCTCCCCTTCAGCTAAATACAGTCAATCAGGAGAGAGGCACTGTTCTCAAATTTTATATTTATATATGTATAAGCATCTACATATAGATCTGAAGTAGATTGAGAGTTGCACTCTGCAGGTTTAGTCTAAAAATATCAAAGAAAACACCTTTTTTTCCTGAGCAAATCTGATTTTATTTCCTTAACTGAATGAGAGCTTGAACTAACAGGGAAAGAGGAAGGAGGGGGACAGGAGAGCAGCAGGCCCTTAAATAAAATTCTGGGTGGTTTTATCACTATTATCACAGTAAAGTTTTATATCTAGGTATCCCGGCTCCTAAATTAACTGTCAAATACAATCCTGCACTGGAAACCTGAAGCGTGGCTGCTATGGGGGAGTTCTGACAGCTTCACTCCCCTCTCCACGTTTGCCGTGTAATCAGCCCTTCAAGCCTGTGACAGAGAGTATATTATCAAGTATCCTGTCAATGCAGACAGGAGCTGGAGCAGGGGGAAGAAGACATCACAAAGTGTTAATTTTATTAAGCCATTTAAAGCTCAATCCCTTGGCTTTGTAGCAATGCTCCAGTCCACCAGGCAGCTTGGAAACCATGGCCACCTTAGTTTTAAAATAACTATAACCTATTGGTGTTAAGGAACTCTGGCACTCCAGTAAGCAAGAGAAGGATAAGATAAAGCTGCAGGAGAAGAGAGAAGAGGAGGTAGGAAGGGAGTGAAGAATCTCAGCAGCATTTACTTTAAAGTGGGAATATGTTTCCTAATGTGCTTCTTAAATTTGACATAACTTCTTTATTTTTCTTATAGTTTGGCACCAAGCAGTTCTGCTAACTAAGGAGTCTGCTTCATAACAATAAACATTCTTGCTTCTATGCATTGATTTCTTCCTTCTTTTGGCGATACATGGATACACAACTACATACTCCCAAGGCAGATAAATTTGCCTTGACTTGAACAGGTAACAGACCTATGCTGAACTACTGCCAGTTACTCTGCTGCCAGGAAAGACCCACAGAGGGAGTGAGCCAACAAGCCACACCAAGGGATCCCAAAAGTGGAGACTGAACTCAATTTATTTGTAAGTCATTATCATTCAAACAGGTATCAATGGCCCTTTAAAACATGCAATTGGTGTCACTATTCCTAGGAAGTGTTATGACCAAAGCATACAGGTGGCTTATTTTTCTCTGCAAGGCTTGGAAGGTTTCCTGAACTTTGTGGGGAGGAAGGTGACCTAACATACCCTTGCCCTTCTGCTGGGAGTAGTGGTTATTCTCTGGACTGCAGGCTAACAGCAGCCACCATTTATAGGATGCTGTATTCTGCACCTTTTTTGTGACAGGATCTCACTACGTTGCCCAGGCTGGAGTGCACTGTAGTACAGTCAAGAGATATTCCCACCTCAGACTCCCAAGTAGCTGGGTCTATAGGCGTGTCCCTCCATGTCTGGCTAATTTTTTTAATTTTTAGTAGAGATGGGGGTCTCCTTCTGTACTTGGCACTTTAAATGGATTATCTTGAGGAAGGAGATAATCCTCAAGCTTCTAAGAGTGCTTTCCCCTAGACTTCTACATTGCATTTCAATAGGAGAAATAAAGGCTCGCAGGCCTGGGTGACACCCTTAATCGCACTCCTATAGATCGCAGGCATGGTATGGAGGAATCTTTCTGGAAGGCACTGTTTTTACATAAACACGATCACACCCCCACCTAAGTCATGTACCCCATGCCTACTTAATGGATCAAGACGCTTTCACATGTAGTTTCTAGAGTTGTAAGCCCAAGACCCTTTCACATGTAAATCTAGAGTTGTAAGCCTTTAAAAGGGCAGGTATTTTCTGTGTTAGGGGAGCTCAGCCGTTAGGTATCTATGCTGCTGCAGCTCCCAGACAAATAAAACATCACTTCCTTCCCAGTTTGGTGTCCAAGAGGTTTGTTTCATGCCCTTTCCTGCTTCATTATTTGGTTCCCTGACCGAGAAGTGAGTTTCGGTTGGTGGCCAGCTGACACAGCCTTTCAGGCGGTTTTGCCTTGCCCTGTGAAGCATCCCTGTGGGGGACTGTAACCCACTTAGGCAACGCAATTCCTGAGAGTACTACCGGGCAGGTATTGGGGCCACTGGAAAGCCTCGCCAGAGCAGAGCAGTAGAGTTCTCACAGTGTGGATCCACCCAGTGGCTGAACAACAAGAAGGAATGGGTGCCTGGAGTGTCTGGATGACAGAAACATGGTAGGATTGATCCTAGGAAACGTGCCCACCTCCTTTAGGTGGAAGCGTGGCCTGATCACCCACATGTGCTGGATTTGGCACTCCTGAACTCAGCTCTCACTCTCTCTCTTTCTATAACTAACCTTGGAAGTTTTGCTTTTGATTTCAATTTAGGTGGAGGGAGGAGTACGATTGTGTGAGTGATTGGAGGGGTCCAACTGGACTTGCCACCCGTGAAATGTGGGGGCTGCAGGCCCGTTAGAGAGGGCCCAAAGCTCCGAGCGAATTGTGGGATAGGTTGGGATTAGGGGTAATTGCATATGGCTAGATGGAGGTGCCCTCATAATCTAGACATTGTGAGGGGAGTAACGAGCTCTCCAATGCCAAGTGGCATCTGAAACATTCCCAAGAGGGAGATGATTCTACTGGCCTGAAGTGAAAGTAAAACAGAGTGTGTCAGGTCGCACTGGGTGGGGGAAACTGGGGGAGGAGTGTGATTGTATGAGTGATTGGAGAGGTTCAACTGGACGCACCAGCTGTGAAATGCGGGAGCAGCAGGTCCTTTTGCGAGGTCCTTAAGCTCCAAGTGACTTGTGGGACCAGTTGGGATTAGGGGCGATGTGCATACGGCCAGAAAGAGGTGCCCTTGCAATCTAGGTATTGTGAGGGGAGTAATAAACTTTCCAATGCTAAGCAGCGTCTGAAACACTCCCGAGAGGGAGACAATCCTACTGGCCTGGAGCAAAAGTGAAAAAGAGTTTGTCATGCCATGCTGGGCAGGAGAAACTGAGGGTGGAGTAAAATTCTCTTAACTGTCTGTGAGGACTGTTTTTCTGTGCAAAAACATGGATCACACTCATAGCAAGCCTACTCCTGTAAGGACTGTGCTGAAAAATTTCAAGAAGAGATTTAGTGGGAATTAGGGAGTAACTATGACGCCAGGAAAGCTGAGGACCTCATGTGAGGTAGACTGGCCAGCATTTGGGGTGGGTTGGCCCTCAGAGGAGAGCCTAGACAGGTCTCTCGTCTCCAAAGTATGGCATAAGGTTATACGCAGCAAGCCAGGATACCCTGATCAATTTCCGTACATATATTCATGTCTGCAGCTTGTTCTAAACCCCTCACAGTGGCTGAGAGGACAGGCGGCAACTGTACTGATAGCAAAGGGACAGGCAGCTAGGGAAATACCCTGCTCCGCCCGCCAAGGGACACAGACTCCTAATGTCCTGGCAGATCCAGCTGCAGAGGAGTCTTTGCCGATGATAACCCCTCCCCCTGGTCTAGAGAAAGAACTCCTCACCCCTGGGCCTGAAACCTCAGCACCCTTGCCAGAATTGCACGCCCCTAAACAGCCCAGGGTAGACAAGAGAGAATGTGGGGGGACTCCTCCCACAGCCGCCCACTTCCTGGGAGGAAGTCCTCCTACAATAGCCTGCCTGTGACCCAAGGCAGGGGTACAGATGACTTTAAGAGGGCAGAGGTATATGGGAATGGATGAGGATGGCCACATGGTGGAAAGGCGTGTTTTTACATACCTGCCGTTCACCTCAGCTAATCTTATCAACTGGAAAAATAACACCCCATCTTACAACAAGAAGCCACAAACTCTCATTGACCTATTGCAAACTATCATCCAAACTCATAACCCCACTTGGGCTGACTGCCACCAGCTACTTATGTATCTTTTTAACATGGATGAAAGGTGGAGAGTACTCCAAGCTGCTTCCAAATGGTTGTGGCGGAGTATGTTCCAGCAGATTACCAGAGCCCCAAGAGTATGTCAGGGTCCAGTCACCACACACTGACCCCCAGTGGGATCCAAACACCCAAGAGGACATGCAAAGGCTAATCTGGCACAGAGAAGCCTCACTAGAAGGACTGAAAACGGGGCCCAGAAAGCTACAAACATCAATAAAGTCTCTGAGGTTATTCAAGGGAAAGAGAAAAGCCCAGCATAGCTCTATGAGAGGCTGTATGAAGCACATCGCATGTATACTCCTTTCGATCCTGAGAGCCCCGAAAACCAATGCATATGGAAAATATGGCATTATTCAGTTAGTGTGTAGAAGACATTAGGCGAAAGGTACAGAAGCAGGCAGGATTTGCAGGCGTGAATACTTCACCATTCTAGGAAATAACTAACCAGGTGTTTGTGAACAGAGATGCGGTAAGCCGTAGGGAAAGCTGTAGAGAAAACGAGCATCAAACTCGATGCAGCACTGACTTGATAGCTGCCACTATTAGAGGAGCGCCCCCAGAAGGGCGGGGAAAGGGGGGCTCCTGGAGGGCTGCCCAGTCTAATCGCCTGCACCTGCAGCATAACCAGTATGCGTACTGTAGGGGAGTGGGACACTGGAAGGACAAGTTCCCCCAGTTGACAGGAAAACAGGGAGATCTTGAGCATGAGGCTTTAGATAAAAGTGAAGGAGCTCTGTTCAATCTAATGGAAAGGCCACTGGACTGAAGGGGGCCAGGCTCAACTGCCCCCAAATAGCCCATGGTCAAGATGACAGTCCTGTAACCCCCCCTATCAAAGGAAACAACCAATATTGTTGGAGCTACTGGAGTGTCAGAGAAACAGTCTTTCTGTTTGCCTCGGACTTGTGAGGTGGAGGGGCACGAGATGATTCACCAGTTCTTACACATGCCCTATTGCCCTTTGCCCCTGCTAGGAAGGGATCTGCGCAGTAAGCTACGGGCAGCCATCACCTTCACCAAGAGTGGCTCTTTATGGCTGGCATTGCCTAAAACTGGAGTCATAATGGCCTTCAAGGTGCCTCATGAAGAAGTATGGAGGCTCTTCTTAACCAAACCAGACCAGGAGACAGAACCCACATTAGCAAAACGATGGCCTAAGGTCTTGGCAGAAGACAATCCACCAGGACTGGCAATCAGCCAGGCCCCGGTGCTCATTGAAGTCAAGCCTGCGGTTCAGCAGGTTAGGCAAAAGCAAGATCCAGTTCCCTGGGAGGCCCTAGAAGGCATGCAGGTCCACCTAAAACACTTAAAGGACTATGAAATTATAGTTCCTTGCCAGTCTCCATGGAACACCCCCGACTTGCCTGTTCCTAAACCAAGGACCAAAGACTATAGGCCAGTGCAGGACTTGTGTTTGGTTAATCAGGCCACAGTGACTTTGCACCCAACTGTACCTAAGCCATACACACTGTTGGGATTATTACCAGCAGAGAATAGTTGGTTCACCTGCTTGGACTTAAAGGATGCTTTCTTTATCATTGGACTGGCCTCAGAGGGTCAAAAACTATTTGCTTTTCAATGGAAAAATCCAGAAACAGGTGTAACCACTTAGTACACCTGGACCTGGCTACTACCCCCAGTGGTTCAAGAACTCTCTCACCATCATTGGGAAGGCATTAGCCCATGACCTCCAGAAGTTTCCTGCTAAGGGCTTAGGCTGCGTGCTGCTCCAATATGCTAATGGCCTTTTACTGGGACACTCCATGGCAGTTGGGTATGCTAAAGGAACAAATGCCTTACTTTGGCACCTGGAGGACTGTCGGTATAAAGTGTCTAAAAAGAAAGCCCAGATTTGCTGACAGCAAGTTTGATATCTGGGGTTCACCATCCAGCAGGGAGAGCACAGCCTAGGAGCAGAGAGGAAACAAGTCATTTGTAACCTGCCAGGACCCGAAATTAGAAGGCAGGTGAGAGAGTTCCTGGAGCCATGGGTTTCTGTAAACTGTGGATTCCAAACTTCGAGGTACTAGCCAAACCCCTTTATGAAGTCACTGAGTGGGGACAAATAAAGAGGGACAGATCCAGCTGCCGGATGGAACAGTAGCAGTGCCACAGCTATTGGGGGCTGCAGTTGTACAGGCCGTACACAAAACCACTCAATTAGGTCAAGAGTCACTTGAGAAGTTGATAGGCCGGTATTTTTACATCGCACGCTTACAGCCCTGACCAAAACTGTGGCGCAGCAATGCATTACATGTCGGCACCACAACGTGAGGCAAGGTCCAACTATTGCCCCTGGCATCCAAGCTATGGTGCAGCTCCATTTGAAGATCTCCAGGTAGATTTCACTGAAATGCCCAAGTGTGGGGGGCATAAGTATTTGTTTGTCCTGGTGCGCACAGACTCTGGGTGGGTAGAGGCCTTCTGGACTAGGACTGAAAAGGCCCATGAAGTAACCCGTGTGCTTCTTCGAGATCTCATCCCTAAGTTTGGACTGCCACTGTGCACTGGATCAGACAACGGACCAGCATTTGTGGCAGATTTGGTCCGGAAAACAGTGATGGCAGTGGGTACTACTTGGAAGCTACACGCTTTACCAACCACAGAGTCCCGGAAAGGTGGAGTGGATGAACCGGACCATTAAGAATAGCTTAGGGAACATGTGTCAGGAAACAAGATTAAAGTGGGTGCAGGCACTTCCCTCAGTGTAATTCAAAATCAGATGTACTCTTTCTAAGAAGACAGGATATTCCCCCTATGAAGTCTTATATCATAGGCCCCCTCCTATACTGCGGGCACTCCCAGGAACTCCTCGGGAGTGGGGAGAAATGGAGCTAGGATGACAGCTACAAGCTGTAGGAAAAATCACTCAGGACATTTCAACCTGGGTAAATGAAAGAGGCCCTGTAAGCTTATTCTCCCTGGTTCACCCTTTCTCAACAGGTGATCACATGTGGATAAAAGACTGGAATGTAGTCCCTCTGAAGCCACGGTGGAAAGGACCCCAGACCATGATCCTGACCACTCTCACTGCCATAAAGGTGAAGGGAATCCCAGCCTGGATCCACCACAGCCGTGCAAAACCTGCAGCAACTTGGGAAGGTAGACCTAGACCCAGACAACAACTGCAGAATCACCTTAAGGAGGACAACCATCCTTGCTCCAGCCACATCCTGGAGGCTGGCTGGTCCACGCATGGCCAAAGCATAAGGAAATTCATTATGGGACTTATTCTCCTTAAAAATTTGGACTTACATAGTAGGGATATTAACTGATTTCGGAGAATGTTCTCAGTGTGTGTACCAGGTTACTGAGGTAGGAAGGAAAGTTGCTGTCCTTTTGTTCTACAGTTATTATCAATGTGCAGGGACACAAAAAGGAACCTGTTTATATAATGGTACTCAGTAAAAGGTGTGTAGCCCAGGGGATGGACAACCTGATGTCTGCTACGATCCATCAGAACCCCTATGCATACAACTTTTGAAATTAAACTCCTAACAGGGCAATGGAACAGCCCTACTAAGTTAATAGCTAAAATACAGGATCAGGAAAATGAGAATGAGAGTAAGAATGAGAACTCTCACTAATGTTATAGGTGAGATTCTCAAAGTTGGGAGTGAGGAAGGAGACCCTTAATCCTCTTAAGCTTCTAAGAGCCCTTCCCCCAGACTTCTACAATGCATTTCAATAGGAGAAATAAAGGCCTGAAGACCTGGGCTCCACCCTTATTCGCACTCCTATAGATCGCAAGCATGGTATGGAGGAATCTTTCTGGAAGGTGTTGTTTTTACTCAAACATGATCACACCCCCACCTAAGTCACATGCCCCACACCTATTTAATGGATATACCTTTTAACATGTAATTTCTAAAGTTGTAAGCCCAAGACCCTTTCATATGTAATTTCTAGAGTTGTAAGACTTTAAAAAGGCAGGGATTTTCTGTGTTAGGGGAGCTCGGCTGTTAGGCATCTATGCCTCCATAGTCCTGGCAGAATAAATCATCACTTCCTTCCCAGTTTGGTGTTCGAGAGGTTTGTTTTGCGGCCTTTCCTGCTTCCATCCCACTTAGTTTTCCCAACAACCTATGAAATATGTACTATTATTCCCTATTTTGGTACTGAAAAAAAAAATATCTCAGAAATGAAGAGATTAAGCACAGGATTTGCCCAAGGTCAGATACCTATCAATGCTGGAGCTGATGGGGCAATTCCCCAGCCTGAACTTTTAATAATTATAGTATACTACCTCCTCCTGCCAGAGGCTAACATCAGGTTTCCAACTCTCATCCCTGTCAGGAAAAGGAAAAAGAAAATTAATATTCACTGCTGACACTTCAAGCGAAAGGTTGAAAAAAGTGATTCAGGCAGTAATCTCATTCTCAACAGTTTTATAGAGATATAATTCATGTATTTTATAATTCACCCATTTAAAGTACACAATTTTGTGGTTTGTAGTATATTCAGAGTTGTGCAACCATCACCACCATTGGTTTTAAAATATTTTCATTATCCTCAAAAGAAACCCCATTGCTATTAGCCATCACCCCCCATTCCTCCATCTCCCTCAGTCTCATACAGTATTGACTCTACTTTCTATGTCTATATATTTGCCTATTCTAAACTTTCATATAGATAGAATCATATATTTGGTCTTTTGTGAATAACTTCTTTCAGTGACTACTGATGGGGTTCAAGATAGGCTACCCCGAAATATGACTATAGGAGGCAGAATATGCCACCCCAAAATATGCATCTTTAGCATTAGAATTGTTTCGAGTTGATTATTTGGAGAAACTGCAAATACAGGAGAAACACTGAAAACAAGAGAAGTTACCCTTTTGTAAAATAAATTTACATCTGTAAAGGAAATCTCCATTTGTAGGGGTGTCTCCCTCTCTATAGCAGGAAGAGAAGGATGACTCTCAATCATTAGAAGCTCTTTTATGTTATAAATGGAGAAGGCACCAACTTAAATCTGCATAACAAACTTTACCTTTGTTTACTATGCTTTTCCTGGGTCTCTCCCCATAACTAGCCTTCCCTTCCATGCTATTTATACCTGAACTCAAAGCCACTTCTTTGGGATTTACTTATATTCCCTTAGGTATCCCATGCACATATGAGGTATATATGTTAATAAACTTCTGTTACTCTCTTGATAATCTGTCTTTGTTAAAAGGGTCTGTCTCAACTAAGAACTCCCAAGGGTAGAGAGGAAAATTATTTTTCAGGATCCCAGTTTTCTAAATTTGGGTTCAAAGATGGAACTGGATTCAAATGATAAAATTATATCCATTTATAAGAGATAACATTAAGTGAAAAAAGTAGAATACAAAACTCTCTCTATATATATAGTTAAAATAAACTAAATATAGCCCAAGAAGGACTCTGTACTTCTATATTTGAGTCCTTATGGATGAACTGTAACCTAACTTAATAGGTAGACAAGATTGAAAACTTAGGAGCATGCACCTATAACAATCGCTGAGTCTTGGCCAATCCCAGCAGCCATACTTCAACCAGTCATACACTACTGAGGGTTCAAGCTGTGTTCAAATAAGGCAAATGTTGTACCAATCCAGCTGTTTCTGTACCTCACGTCTGATTTCTGTATATCACTTAACTTTTTTTTTTGGTCTATAAATTTGTTCTGACCATAAGGCATCCCTGGAGTGTTTGAATCTACTGTGATTCTGGGGGCTGCCGGATTCACAAATCATTCATTGTTCAATTAGACTCCTTTAAATTTGATTCAGCTGAAGTTTTTGTTTAAACAAATGGTGTTCAGAAGTGGAGTCTAAAGTACAGCTTCTAACGACCCCCAGGAGTGCTGAATGAACAAGTAAGGTGCCTGCAGGACCCACCTGTGTCCTTTAATCTCTCAGAGGGGCTGGGGAGCATTAAGTATTTTCTTGGATTTCAGAACTCCACGGATTTGCGTTTTGAGCTCTCCGAGTTTCTTTGAGAGCAAATTTCTGATCCAAACTAGGTTTGGAAGTCATGACAGAAACTGGGCTGGGTCCAGAAATGGATTTGATCCGGTAATTAACTGGCTGGGATCCAGTTAGAGGCCTCTTACATCTGACTGGGTCAGAAAGAAACTGACAGCAAATGGTAATATTTTAGGGGTATAAAATTTGGCTCTTAAAGATTTGCAAGGATTTTTTTTTCAACCCCTTTGTTTCATTTTTCTTGCCCACTTAGGCAGGAAAAATCATTGGCTAAGTTAATCAAAGGAATCTGAGAGAAAAGCCAATGTTTTATGTAAAGATGGGATCCTTAATTTCTGAAAAACTGAGTTCCTTCTGGCTTATACATTAGGCACAGGAGGCAGCAAAGTCTTACAGAAAATGGCGAAATCTTAGTAAAGGTAACTTACAGTAGAACGTTCTAAATAAACAACAATGCACTGAACTGCATTTACAAATGAGAGCCCCCCAAAATTATATCTGCGACTCTTTCAGCTTAGTTACTATCCTGATCCAAAGGAAACAGACTGCAGCACCAATTGGCTCACTTTGGATAAGTAATGGGGTACATTTTAACTGAGTAAAAGATGGGATTGCGGTAGAGTTCCTTCCCTCAGTAAAGTACTTCTTGGTTGAAAATGGATTAAAGGTGACAGGGTCCAACCAGGGGTAAGTTTGAGCCTTCCCAGTTCAATATTGGGTGCCAGGCAGAGTGGCTAATGTCTAGGTTTAGTCACACATATTTTGCTCTGTCCAGAATGAAAAATGTTAATTGGGTTATGCCATGTAACCCCTTAGGTGGCAACCTGTAAAACTGAGAGGCTTTTGCCTAAGGAACAAAAAATATGATTTTCCTTTATGATGCGGCTTGGCCCCCAGGGTTATAGTGTGGCAAGCAGGGTCACTAGGGCCTCTCTGGGAAAAGGAACCCAGAAGTCTGGCCTGCCGGCAAAAGGGTAACAATTTCTTACCAGTCAGACTCTGACCTTTCTCTTTCCATGCTAACTCGTTAAATGAATTGTAAAAGTTACTGTTTATCTCCTCTATAAAGTTTGGATTAATACAAAAAAAGACATCCGAGGCTGGTCTTAAGCTGTAGTGAATCTGGTGGGCTTTGCGTCTTTCTGTATTGTTCTGTCATAAAGAGGGGTACCTTAGGCTAAAATGTGTGCCTAGGACCCCATAAGTCTGCTGTTCAAGATGGCCCAGAAAACTGGTCAGTTATGTCCTTGGAGCTCGACCTTGTAACCACGTGATGTGCTTTCTCTTTTCAAAATGGCAGCCCAGGTTCAGGGCTCACTTCCTGGCTTATGGAATGAGTATTTTCTGGTTTGAGATCTGCGTGACCTTAACCATTGATTCTCTTTCCTTCCATGAACCGTCTTAAATTTTCTTTTTCTGAGCACAGAAATTGGCCATTTGGCCTAGCCAAAGTTGGGTAATCAAAGATTTAAAATGACTTTTTAAAAAACAGTGCTATGGTTAAACGTCAGCTTAATTAAAAGCAGATATTCAAGCTCTAACAGCCTGGGACTCCTTGGAAAAAACAGGGGGTGCCAGAGACCCCGTTTTGGGGGGAAAAAAAACAAAACCTATTTTCCTCATGGAACCCCAGGAATTGGAAATGGATAGATCCACCCAAAATCTAAGGCTCTGTTCTCTTTGGGATCCAGGAGCTGGTATAAAAATGGGACCCTTAATTTCTGGAGACCTGTTTTGCCTTCCAGCTGTGCCTGCTTATTACATTGGACCCTAGAAACTACATGCTGTCCTGGCCCTGTTCTAAGGACTCTACCCTAAAGCCAGTAATGCAATTCAAGAAAATTTAAAAACTGGCAAATGAAAAATCTTACAACTACTGGATCCTCTTTGTAGTATATATGTATTGTATATGTAATGTTTATATGAAACAGCTCTAATTAATAAGCTTTAAGAAGAATAAGTGCCTAAATATTTTGTTAGAAAAGTAAAAACTGTAATGTTTTAGTTCATATAACTTTAGTGATCTTTGGGAAACAAAAACTGCTTCCTACACTTTTGAAAATTGTTCAGTTTACCTACTTTGGAGCATTAGATTGTAGATAAGGTCTGGAGACATGTGGAATTAGCCATGCCCCCTAGCTATGCAAAGAAGGTTATAAAGAAATGAGATTTTATATAAGAAAGGATTTTGTATGGGTAATTCTTGTCCTAAAGTAAAATAACTTGTTGTTTAAAAAGAGGGATGTTTAGGATAAGTCAGAAAATCCACGCATGATGTAGATGGCTGTGTTACATAATCAAAGAATTCACGAAAGGACATTTATGCACCAAAAGCAAAAGTTGCTAAGAGTTACCATTATAACATGTGATTGAGACTACTGAAAAAATAGTTTTACATGCAAGGTGTGTGAGTAGAACGAAATGTGTATTTAGTGAGATTATAAGGCATGGGAATGTAAATTTCTGCCTAGTTTAGAGGGTTAAAGGATTGTTTTAAATTAGATAAGAATAAACTAAAGGTTTGAACAAGTTGTAAAAGGTTTGTAAAAATTAATCTTGTAAAAAAATTCTGTGTATGAACACACTGACTAAATTTAAAACAGTATTTTCCAGTTTTTTCATAAATTGAATACAGAAATAAAAGCAAAAACAAGGTTTTGTAAAGCATTGATCTGCTCTTTAACAAAAATTTGTAAAGGGCTATAAAAGGTTTATGAGAATCTCACCTTATGGACAAACTGATTAAGATTGGAAAGATATGTCTATAAGATTTTATTAAAAATTGGAGTTGATTTGTCTATAAGGTTTTACTAAAAATTAATACTACAGTAATGCAAGAGTGAAATTTGGCTTTCTCTTTTGAACAAGATTTTCATGTAATATTAAAAGATAATGAAAGATTTTTGTTTGCCTTTTAAATAAGCTACCAAAAAGGGGTGAGGAGAAAGAGAGAGATTGGAAAGTTAAGTCTTCACTCTATCAATGAGTAAATGTTTTTAGCTTTTAAAAAATTTTTGACTCATCATTTTGGCTAAATGAATGACTTATGGCAACCTGGAATTCTATTTCATAATGTCAAGTGTTTTAAACCTTTAACATATTTGACAGGGTACCAAAATCAAATTTCAGCTTCAAAACTGTCTTTTCTTTCCTCTAACACTGAAATGCTACAGAGGGCCCCTAAAGCATCCAAAAGAGAGGTAAACAGATTTGACATGTTACATGGGAAGCATTATCAAAAAATAAAAAATAAAAAGTTTAATCTTCTTCAGATTGTATTTTAGTGAATGATATTAACATATGTTCCAAAACTGTATGGGAGCTCTAAAATTCTAATATGTCTGAGTATGTGCTATCATTCAAAATACTACTATTTTATGTTGTTATTGTAGAACACAGAAATAACCAAATTTCCTTCTCAATTGTGTTTTTATCTATAACTATTTAAAGTCATTTCCACAGTTAATTGCTTAATGCTGATGTAGTTTCTGAAAACTTCACGAGCACACAAAATCCTAGAATATGGTGTCTTTTAGGAGGTTCATCAAAGGATGAAAATGACCCTAAAAAGCACTCCTAAATACAGGTGTCTAATAACTTTAGAATCATATCATTTGAACTGAGTAAGGATTCCTGGAACTTTAATGAAAAGACTGACTGGGTTATAAAACTGCTAACCCAAGCAAAACAAAAATTAATTAAATACCAAGAAAATACTTTGGGCTGGGTGCGGTGGCTCACGCCTATAATCCCAGCACTTTGGGAGGCCGAGGCAGGTGGATCACGAGGTCAAGAGATCGAGGACATCCTGGTCAACATGGTGAAACCCCATCTCTACTGAAAATACAAAAATTAGCTGGGCATGGTGGCGCACGCCTGTAGTCCCAGCTACTTGGGAGGCTGAGGCAGGAGAATTGCTTGAACCCAGAAGGCAGAAGTTGCGGTGAGCCGAGATGGCACCATTGCACTCCAGCCTGAGTAACAAGTGCGAAACTCAATCTCAAAAAAAAAAGGAAAAGAAAAGAAAAGATTTTGCCAGATTTTAATGCAAAATCAGCTAATACCAAAATTGTTTAGATTCACAATTTGAATGAACTCTATGGTCTAAGTCAAATTACCCATGATAACCCATCAGTTATGAGTGCTACGCAATTAGTTTGAAGAAACAACTGGTACTCAGGAGGACATAAATCTAATGTTAATTAAGCGTGGACTCACGGAGAACCAGGATGGCCACCTTGTCCTTCCTGAGTCTTGAAAGCTTTTGTTATTAAAAGTTCTGTATTCCATGACTTGTCATGGAAAAGGAAAAAATGATCCAAATTGAATATATTGGTGTGGTGACTTACAAATTGCTAAAATAGCTTATAAACAATGTTTGGCTCTATATTCCTGTGAAAAAAAATCAAAGCTTCAGGTACATTTCATCACCTCATGGGCCATTTAAACATTTTTTTAAAAAAAATTTCATTCAACTGTTATTTTCAATCCATGTTTTCTGGCTGTATAAAAGCTCTCCCATGTGAGAGGGCTAATGTTATAATACTAAGTTATTATCCCACAGTGTATATTCCCCAGGTAAAGAAAGCTTTTTATGGTTCACTGAGGATAGTCAACCCCTTCACAATCTAGAGCCTGAAGACTGGATCCTCTAAGAACATCAGAGAAAGACTGTTCTTGCCATCCACATTGCAGCAAAACTTTGGAACCTTGAATTTTCGGTTCATAGTCTCACAACTGAGAAGGGTCCTTCTACACTCTTAGACATGTACACCCATTAGAACTCTTAGAGTAAATCTACCCAGGTAATCTCTCCCCAGAAGATGGCATCCTTGATGTGAACAGCTTTTTCCATGATCACAGATCAAGACTTCTACTATCATGAGACTCCTAACTATGAATATTTTTTCTTACTTATGCTTCTACGAACAACAGAAATGAAAGTGGGTCTGTTGTGTGCACTTATAGAGTATACTTTTATTTGTGCAGGATTTTGCAGCCAGGCTTACACATGGATAACCTTATATTTCATAAGGCAAAAGATGAAGGCCCAATGTAGGGGAGACATTTTAATGGTACATATGTTGCCTCATTATCAGTCAGAAACAGAACATTAATTCACTCCTCTTAACCTACATCATGAATTAAAAAGAACACTGCGGCTGGGCGCGGTGGCTCATGCCTGTAATCTCAGCACTTTGGGAGGCTGAGGCAGGTGGATCACCTAAGGTTGGGAGTTCAAGACCAGCCTGACCAACATGGAGAAACCCCATTTCTACTAAAAATACAAAATTAGCTGGGCATGGTGGTGCATGTCTGTAATCCCAGCTACTCAGGAGGCTGAGGCAGGAGAACTGCTTGAACCCAGGAGGCGGGGGTTGCAGTAAGCTGAGATCGCAGCATTGTACTCCAACCTGAGCAACAAGAGTGAAACTCTGTCTCAAAAAACAAAAGCAACAACAAAAAAAACACTGCCAGGAAGCTTTCACTCTTCAAGAAGGGCATCATTTGCTAGGTCCTTTGCCCATGGTTTGGAATAAAAAAGGCAATGATTAGAATGAATCCCACATAATCGGCTCTATAGCAGATTCTACTGTAAAGGCTATGGTTACACAACAGACTTTAAATTCTCTTGTGAAAGTTATAGTAAATAATAGAATTGGCTAAACAGAAAAGTATCTGTGTATGCGCAGCTGTTGGCCTATAGAGAAAAGATCTGGTATTATAGAGATTTAGTTGTAGGGAATTAATGAAGAAACTGCTTAGTTAAGTGAGTAGACTCTTTAGCTTTGTTTGTTATATTTGATTTTAGGTGGTTTGCTTTACGGGGACCCTGGGTTAGGAGCATACTCCAAACTCTTGTTATTATCCTTTCAATAGTCATAATAATAGTCTTTCTGGTGCACTCTATTCTTTCAAAGGTTTTAAATGTTTGCATACAGCCATCTCTAGAATGCCAAATGGTCTCTCTTCAACTGGAATGACAAGAGCTGAAGGAAATATTACAGGGCACCATAACCTATGAATGACATGGTGAGACTGGAAACCCAAAATGATGGTAACTGAGAGTGGCACTAAGGTCATAAGTTTTGGTCATGCTCACCTAAGTTAGAACCTGGCTAAAAAGGGGGAGTTTTTTAAATCAAAATTATGGGATGCCATTGTTTTAGACTGAGCTCATGCACTAGGCCCCAACAGACCAAACAAAAATGGAGTCGCTCATGCTAAATGTGACATAATCAAACTAAGGCTTTAAAGAAACATAGATCTTACACCAGAAAAAAACAGGTTTTGTTTTTCTCCTGTAAACAGGACATTCCAGGATAAAGAGGTACCTGCTACTCAGTCCTTGTGCCTATCTTTGCAAGACTCACTGTTCTACTGTTTACCAGTGGGTTTCAAGACCAAATGAAGTACATTTATGATGGTAATACTGACATCAATGACAAAGTTTTAGTCAATCTCGCAAAATTAAGAAAATGACCAAAAGTGGGGAATTGTTAAAGCAAACTAAATACTGCCTGAGAGGGACTCTGTACTTCTGTATTTGAGTCTTTGTGGATGGACTACAACCTAACTTAATAGGTAGACAAGAATGAAAACCTAACTTAGAAGTATGTGCCTGTTACAATCACTGAGTCTTGGCCAATTCCAGCCCATACTTCAACAAGTCATACAGTACTAAGTGTTCAAACTGTTCAAATAAGGCAAATGCCAATCTGTAACCAATCCAGCTATTTCTGTACCTCACTTTTGATGTCTGCATGTCACTTTACTTTTTTGTCTACCAATTTGTTCTGACCATGAGGCACCCCCGGAGTCTCCCTGAATCTGTTGTGATTCTGGGGGCTGCCCAATTTGCGAATCATTTATTGCTCAATTAAACTCCTTTAAATTTAAATCAGCTGAAGTTTTTCTTTTAATATTATATAATACAGGTTAACCATTCCAAATCCAAAACTCAAAAATGTGAAATGCTCCAAACTCCAAAACTCTTTGAGCACTGACATGATGCTCAAAGGAAATGTTCACTGAGGCATTTCAGATTGCAGATTTTCAGACTAGGGATGCTCAAGTAGTATAATACAAATATTCCAAAATCCAAAATTCAAAAACTTCTGGTTCTAAACATTTCAGATAAGGGATACTCAATTTATAATACCATTTTCTTCACAAAAGGCAAAGAACCATAATATTATCCATTTTTTTTTCCCATAGGTGTCTCTCACCTCAAAGCATGGTCTCAAAGAATGCATATGATCATGTGCATGAGAATCATCCTGGTTGCATATTTAAAAAGCATATCTCAGAACCACAAAATTAGACGCTTTGGTGAGGCTCAAGAATCTGCTTTTTTAAAAAAAGAAAAAAAGTGAGTACCCAAAGTTTACAAACCACTGCAGGGATAAAAATAGTGGGTTTTATTTCTTTCTTCTTTATACTTGTCGGTGTCTTCTACATTTTTCTACAGAAAACAAGTACAGATAGTCCCCATATGATGGTTTGACTTATGATTTTTCTGCTTTATGATGGTGCAAACATGCTACACATTCAATAGAAACTGTACTTCAAGTATCTATACAACTATTCTGTTTTTTACTTTAAAAGTATGGTATTCAATGAATTACACGAGCCCATTCAACACTTTATTATGAAATAGGCTTTGTGTTAGATGATTTTGCCCAACTATAGACTAATGTAAGTGTTCTGCGCACGTTTAAGGTAGGCTAAGCTATGATGCTTAGTAGGCTGGATGTATTAAATGCATTTTTGACATAATATTTTCAACTTATGATGGGTTTATTGGGATGTAATCCCATTGTAAGTCAAGGAGCATCTGAATTTCTTTTATAATTGGGTAGGGGAGGGTGAGAGGCATAAGCTGTTTTGTTTTGATAAAGCCAGGGGAATGGTGAAGGAGAGAAAGAGCTTGCTTCTCCTTTTTCTCTTGCCCAAGTGTCTACAGAGGATAAAAAGGGGCCACATTTACTTCTGGGTGGTTTCCATGCCTCAGAGCTTAGAGCAGGAGTGAGAGAGCACAGGTATTTTTCCTAATTGGTGTCCTCCACTAATCAGGTCAAACTGTGGAAATACTTGCCTCAGTTCTTTATTTAGCTAGGGCTAAATGCTCTGAGCATTATGGCTTTTTTTTTTTTTTTTTTTTGCCATCTCCCCACATTTTCTGTTGGAAAAGGCCATTCTCCAGTCCTAGTTCTCTGGAATTGTAGAGCACTGTGCTGTGGCTGTAGGATCCCAGTAAAGGGAGGTAAAAGAAGAGTGTGAGGGAAAAATAATCAGTTAAGGGTCATATTGCTAGGGATGCCAGGGAATATATACATTTATTTACCCATATATTCAATAATACAGTATGGATGAAGAACATGAAATAAGACAAACCTCAAGTTAAGCCCTGGTCCCATCACTAACTAGCAAGCTATTTAACCCAACTAAGTCTCAAAATATTCATCCACAAAACAAGACAAATACTTATTTTTATAGGGTTGCTCTAATAGATAATACATATCAATTACTATGTGCCAGGCTCCATGCTAATAAGCGCTGAAGATCCAGAGATAAAATAAATATAACTCAGGACCTCCAAAATTCCCTACTTACAACTTTTTAAATTACAAGTACAGAAATAGGTCAATAATTCTAATAACTCATCAACCAAAGGAACACTCCTGTATGTAACAACTTGATAGCTGAGGCATCTCAATCCTCTGCTTTGGCTGGTTGGATAAACAGTGCCCCAGGGAATACTTCTTTTTTGGCATGGGGCAAGGATTAAGATGATGCCTGGCTTGATCTTTGTGAATAATAGGACACAATAACAAGAATTTCAAATTAGGTTTTGCTTATATTCATCACTACCTGTATATTTGAAATTTATATTTTTTGACAAGAATCTGATTATCATGGAAGAGTGAAGAACTGGGCTGTGTTTCATGCCAATTATATCAGCTATGAAAAATGATTGCAAAGTTATTTTGCAATTATAAAATGCTACATAAATGCTGAAATAAAAAAAGAAAACCATTCTTGGATTTATTTAACTAATTTCATGTTGTTAGATAATTTTTTGGTTTCACACTTCAGTAAGAATACCTCTAGAGGATAGAGGAAACAAAAGGAAAAAAAACCCTGCTGTTTTAGGAAGTCTTGGGTATGATCAGATCCTATGTTTAATCCCATTCCAGTCACAGAATAATGTGAGCCACTTGGCCCAAGTTTTAAGATGCTTCCTTTTTGAGAATATAAGATTAGTATGAAATCAAGACACACAACTGTGTTGTTAACTGTTTACTTCAAGCACACCAGTTATAGGAAACAATGAACAGTGCATATCACAGGGAAAGAAAAGCAATCAATACACAATAGAGAGAAAGTGGCTGTTATTAACTGTATAATAAGAGGTTAGTTTGATTGGGCTTAGCATGTTGTACTTTTGGTTCAGTGCTTTCTGAGGACTGGGCAGGGGACGGAAGGAAAGGGAATCAATGTGTTTTCTAAGCCTAGGTTACCTCTGAGTAAACTATGAAAGATAGCTGAATAGTCACTACAAAGGAAAGTTGTGAAGAAAAAGAACTAAGAAAGCTTTAAATTTCTTAAAAATCCAAGTATAGACACATATATATACACACACACCTGACTGATTACATTTTAAAATCTCCCTAAAGCCTAGCATAAATGTAAGCAATTTACAGATAAAAATCCTGTTTGTGCAATAGGTGTTTCAGCAAAGTATGGCTGGAGAAAAAAAATGTTTGCAAACTGAATCAAGTCAAACACATTAGGACAACTTATGTAAAAAACCACTTCCTATTAATCCTTTTGACAAACTGAAGATTATTTGTTATTAAAAGTAATCTTCTTCCATGATATAAACGGTTCTAGGTGCCAAGAAGTATGCATTCTTTAAAACAGGGTTCGACGCAGCAACATCCATGCGCAAAAACTGTTTGGTCCTGTGCCCTATTTCTGAACCATCACTAGCTCTGATTCTTCTCAGGCTCACTCACAATGGCTGGTTGTTCCTGATTTTCCTCTGGTTTTAGAACTCAGCTTACACCTCAACAATGGCAGGGAGCTTTGACCATCCTCCTAAATCCTGATCAAAACCCATTTCCCTCCTTTTGGCTTTGCTATTGTTGGAAGTGACAGTGTAAGCAGTCCTGTCCTTTTAGCCTCAGCTGACTTCCCAAACCACCTCTTTTTTCCCTCCCTATTCCTTTGCTACCTCTGCTCAACTTGTTTGTTTCACAAGCCTAGATTTTTGTCTACTTTTTTTTTTCAAAGTTGAAATCACCTGGACTTATTTCTAGGGGCTCTTCTATTTGTTCAAAGGAGAAAAAAAAAATCATTAACAAGCACGGAGGAAAATAGCTAAGGTATAGTACAGAGGTTCTCAAAGCGTGGTACCTGAACTAGCAACATCAGCATCACTTGATAATTTGATAGAAATGAAAATTCTCTAGTTACCCCAGGCCAACTGAATCAAAAACTCTGGAGGTAGCCCAGCACTCTGTATTTTAATACATATTCTGGGCAATTTTCATGTACATTAAAGTTTAAGGACCTCTGGGTCTGAAAGAAAAGATGTCTGACAAATGCTTTGGATAAAATGAGGCATCTCATTAAAAAGAATCAAGTCTATATTATTGACAGAGAAGAATATCTAGGATATTCTACATAAAGGAAAAAGCAATTGTAAACCCACAGGTATAATTCTGTAAAAAAATTTTGAAAATGTATTTCTACAAGGAAAAATGTCTAGAAGGTTACATACTAAATTGTTAACAGTGGCTAACTTGGGGGAGATTTATTCTACTTTTTCTTTATGAATATCTATATTTTTAAATCTATAAACATGTATTATTTTATAATTTTAAAAAAATGATTAATCCAGGCATCTTCTACTGATCCCTAGCAAAACTCAGAGGTAAAAATTAACTCATTCCCCAGTAGGCTTCAGTGTCTGGACTAATCAAGCTTCGTGATACTTTAGAGAATTCTAGAGGAAGTGAGGCAGAGATAGTGCTCAGTCCTCCATGACTCAATCAGTGCTTCTATGTAAAGCCTCTGCACCAGGAAATGACAAATGTCACAAAGCCTAAGAGATTTTTGCCCTTGTTAAATAGGCCAACTCAAAAAGGGCATGGTAGGGCTCTGTGGGAAAACAGAAAAGCCAGAAAACTTTGGCTGTCTTGGAAGATGCCAATTTATTTCTAGGAAAATCTTCTTTGTTGCAGAAATTATATATTTAAGTGACCAATTTTTTACCCCCATTGCTGACAGGGCAGTCATTCTACAATTAGGTTCATCCTTCTTCAAACTGGCTCCAAGTATATATAGCATATGTTTGTGGTAGACTAAGAAGAGGCTTGAAAATAAAATAGGTTGGTAGTAAATGACCCACGGCAAAAGAAAGAATAGGTGAAAGAGAGATGCAGGTATACACATATACCCAAGATCAAGTCAGGTCCTTACAAATATCCTTTACCTTATGATGCATCAAGGGAAAACCCTGACATTTCCAGGGATTCCTCTCATACAACTACTCAATCCTTTCACTTCTGGCAAGCTTTCCATCAGAAGCACTATATGCATTCATAAAGGCTCCCAAAATACTTTACCTGTATTATTGGCATACACAGAGAACACGCAGTGTGATTTGTATGCATCCTCTCCCTCTTCACTACCCTGCTAATTATAAATTTGGCAGAAACAGAATACGGTTGTCTCCCGCAGAACAGGAGTTGCCCCAGAAACCAGAGAAACTTGGTAAGAAAAGCTTTCAGTAACTTTTAATAAGTGGTTCATTCTAACTAAAGGAAATACTTTTATCAAGGGTCCTCCTACTTTGAGCTATGAAAGATGATAAAGGTTACCCCAATTTTTTCTATCTACCAAGATACACTCTACTTCTGGAACCCTAACTACACCAGAAGACAAGAGATCTTACTCATGTCCCCAATATTTTCATCACCATATGAAATTTATTTTTGTGGCTGCAGCTAGCTTTTGAAGACTTTACCACTGTCTGTGGCCCTGCCACGCATTGTGTTTCAGTTTAGAAAACTGCAGCACAATGTGATTCTGTGGCAAAAAGGAGATAAACTCCAGTGCTTGGTTTGCAGCACGACATAAAATAAAGAGTACAGGCACTGGAGTCAGAGTTTGAATTTCACCTCTATATTATATTAGTATTGGGCAGATGAGTCTACCTCTCTAAGTCTCAGGGTTCTTATCAATAAATTAGGAATAAATGCTACTTTACAGTGTTGTCAAAATAATTAAGGTATTTAAGGGGAGAGCGGGAATGAGAATTTGGCATTTAATGGGTACAGAATTTCAGTTAAGGATAATAAAAAGTTCTGGAGGTGGACAGTGGTGATGGTTGTACAACAAAGTGTGGCCAGCCACGGTGGCTCATGCTCATAATCCCAGCTCTTTGGAAGACTGAAGCAGGCAGATCACTTGAGGTCAAGAGTACAAGACTAGCCTGGCCAACATAGCGAAACCCTGTCTCTACTAAAAATACAAAAACAGCCGGGTGTGGTGTATGTGCCTGGAATCCCAGCCACTCAGGAGGCTACGGCAGGAGAATGGCTTGAACATGGGAGGTGGAGGATGCAGTGAGCTGAGATCATGCCACTGCACTCCAGCCTAGGCAAAAGAGTGAGACTCTGTCTCAAAAAAACAAAAAACAAACAAACAAAAAAGCCAAAGTGAATGTACTCAATGCCATTGAACTGTAATTTTTTATATATATTTTAGTACAATTACGTAAGAGTCCTAGCAAAGTGCCTGGATCTCAGTAGATACTCAAGAAATGCTAGTCCCATTCCTCTTAAAAAAAAGAAAAGAAAAAATAAAGGACCTACAGTAAAATAAAATAAAATCATGCTCCTTTCCCTATTTGTGAAAAACTCTGATTCTAAGGCAAAGCCTGCTGGCCCCAATACGAGGTAGTGCCACAATAAGTGTCTGGGTAGGAAGGAGAAGGGAGTCTGTGTTAGTCACAGTCCCTCCAGCATGTTCAGTTCCCAGTTTACTTCCACCCCGTTATCGTGTCTCCCAGAATATCAACCTTCTAGACCCTAACATATTAAAAAAAAAAAAAAAAAAAAATGGCTGGTACACTGAAACCAGTTCCCAAACCAGACTCCAGATCATGAGGAAAAAAGTATTCTGAGTGGCAGCTGGCTCCTGGAAGCAGTGGAGAGATAAGACGCTAGTGCTGAACCCAACTAGATAAGTCCGGATCCTATTCCAGTCCCTGGCATTAAGATGATCAGTATTTCTCTCAGATGCCTTTGGCTGCATTTAATGGACACAGAGGACCAAAGTCTCAAAGAACCCTGGTAAAGGAAGATTAAAAATGCACTTGTCTGCAGTTCAGGGAAAACAATTAATGATTATGTGTCATAAGTCATAAAATAAAGAAGGGGAAAAATAGATAACTTATCTTTAGGCATATTAGGACACTGTTTCTGATGGACAGGCTTAATTAAATCTTAATGCAGTGTTCAGAAAGATGATCATTAATGCCCCACAAATTTAGCTCAGGGAGAATAAAATGCTTGGGGTGTCAACACCCAATCAATTCCAAAACAATACTTACTTTAGGGTCTGAGCTCTTGAACTTCAACCTTTCCACCAATTCGATCATAGCTGCCTTCAGTCCACCTGAGTCTTTGCTCTAGAAGAAAGAAAAGTGAGGGGTCACCAGACAGTATTTTGTTACTCTCTCAAACACAAACAGCATTTCAGAGGACAATGAAATAGAAAGCAATTTTTTTCTTGTCAGCCAAGAGAGCTAAACAACTAAGGAGAGGTGCATTTCCCCTCTTCCCCTTCTCTATGGACAAAGAGAGTCAGGACACAAATTGCCCAGTGACTGGAAGAACTATATGGCATAAAAATTAAATACAATTTGTATATGTTGACTCACTGCTTCATCTCAGGCTCAACTGTGCCAGTGTTCACTGAGGCTCCGTCAAACAGTTCCATACAAGATGTCTATTGTATAGATTAGTAATTTTTATTTTGAACCTTTATGCATCAGACTATAGACGTATGCAATATTAAATATACTCATAAAAATTAAAACAAAAAAACAGACTGAAATTTAATTATGAATGGAACTGCAGTGCAGTAATTAAGAACACAGGTTTTTTAACTGGGTATTCTAGCTTGCACCTGTAATTTCAGCTACTCAGCAGGTTGAGGCAGGAACACTGCTTGAGGCCAGGAGTTCAAGACCAAAATCCCACAAAACTGACAGGTTTTTGAGTCAGACATATATAGTTCCAATTTTGGATTTGCCATTAACTAGTTAATTAATCTCAGGCAAATTACTAAATTTCTCAAAACCTTCTCTTCCTTCTATAAAATAGGGATAATAAACTAGGCTATTTTGGGCCTAATTAAAACAATGTTATAAAAGGTATTAGCACAGTATGTGGCACACAGTGAGTGCTCAAAAATCTCACATGCTATTACTATTCTTACAGTATAATGATTTAGAGTAGTGCAGTAAAGTAAAAGACTAATGTGAGCCCCAAATGCAAGCATATGTATATAATTTTATAGTAGCCACAATTAAAAAGTAAAATTGATTTTGACATATTTTACTTAGTATATTCAAAATATCATTACAACATGTAATTTCAACATGAGATTTTTTTTTCATGCTAGGTCACTGAATCTAATATTTCACAATTACAGCCCAATCAACTTAAACCAGCCACATTACAAGTGCTCCAAAGCCACATGTGACTAGTGACTACTATATTGGTCAGTATCGGTTCTGAGTACTAATGGCCCTAGTGTCATTAGTCACACACTAACTGTGTGACCTTAGGCAAATTACTTAGCCTCTTGATGACTCAATTTCTTTATCTGTAAAATGGAACTAATAACAGTATCTATTTCACAGGACTATAGTAAAATTAAATTAGTTAAGGTATGCCAAGGTGCTCAGAACAAAGCCTAGAACATGGTAGATACAAAAGGAAGTATGAAACAGTTTTATTATTGCCTCCCTCATGATGTTTTCAGTTCCTTAAGGGTAAGAAGCATATGTTTTATATCTCTGTATCTCTTATGCCCAGCATCTAGAAGTTATAAAAAGTCTGAACAAATCAATGAATGAACATATAACCTTAAGACATGAATGCCCTAATAATAATACATTACACTGTATATAGGACAATCTAAAATCACAGAAATTCATTTATTTTCTTATCTCAACTACTCTATGAGATAGGCAGGACCATTCATGTTACCAATGAGGGAAAGGATGCAAGAAGAGGTAAAATCACTATCATTTGTATAGGGGAAGGGACAATAAAGAAGCACAAGAATAAACAGATACTGCAAATAGCTCTTTCTCAAAATTGGCCTCTGGATCAGTGATAACCTTCCAAATTTACAGAACTAATTTCAATTCCTCCGAAATAGGAAATACCAAATAAGATTCCATTATATAAATTATAAGATATTAAAAGAAAACTCAGACATAACATGCCTATGACCAATATCTACTTTAAATGTGCTCTCCAAACACAGCTTAGATCACATTTCCATTTTAGCAGTGGTTCTAAATTTTAATAAGTTCTATTTTTTAAAATGATGGTTTACAACTTGCCTAATTCCTCCACTAATTTTAGTCTTTAATCTCTGTAGTCTCACAGCAGACAGTTTAGGAAAGGAACCTAGAAGTCACATACCACGGAGCGGATGAGACCTGAAGTGCCTAAAAAAGGGTTAAGTTGCCAGACACAATCCTGCTTTTACAAGATGATCAGACAATAAAGGCTGTCTGGTGATATCATTCCTCTAACCTGCTTCTCATTGGCTGAACAAGCAGGTCACTTGTCCCTGGAAAGCTCTCTTTCCCCACATCCCAGCTGCCAGCGCCCATTTTAAGCTCTTCGGCAAGAGCCCTGATATATTATGACTTTACCCCGGCTCTAGAGAACAGAAAGGAATGCACAAATTGTGCCTTAAAACCTTCAGAAAAGAATAAAACGACAACGAAGGAATGCCTAAGCAGCAGACAGCCTGTCTGCAGGCAGATGTGCCTCGTGTAAACGCATAAGGGAACCCTAGTCTCCTTTCATAAAAATTCAGTGTGTCAACAGATTCCTTCCTCCTTTTTACAAAGCACCAGCAGCATCGCCTAACCAGGGAAAAGACAGAGGAGAGCAACCCTAAAAGAGCCTCCCTTAAGGAAACTCACCTGTTCCATCTCCCCAACTCACTCTCTGTGAATTATTCACAAAGATTAACTGGGCTCTACGGTGAGCCTGCCATACTCAGTCTCTAAATGAGTGGTGAAGAAAACCTTTCCCAAAGGCTTTTTTAAAAACCATAAAATAAGCAGCTGGTCAGAAGGAAGAGGCTCCTCTGGGCAGACCTGACCCTGACAGCTGCGGAGCTGGGGCAAGAGTCCAAATGAAGGACTCTGGCCCCAATCCACTCCCACCACTTTCCCCACATTCCAGTCCCTTCCTGCACCCCATGGAGCCTTATGCACAGGTGTTCAAGCTAGCATGTCCAAGCTGAGAGTACCCCTCTTGGTCACCCCTGATACATATGTGGGACCTAGGGATACACGTGTCAGAGGCTGGTCCATCTTCAGGCAGATGGGCTCAGGAAGAGGCTCTGCCCGCCCTGCAAGCAAGCTCAGGCCATTTTACCAGGTAATTCTTAGGTAGCTAGGTACTTGAAGAGTGGTATGGACGTGCACAGTCATGGTTACAGGAGGCGTCTTCAAAAGCATGGGACATAGCCCAATTACTGAGGCAGGAGAATCACTTGAGCCCAGGAGGCAGAGGCTGCAGTGAGCCAAGAACGTGCTGCTGCCCTCCAGACTGGGTGACAGAGCAAGACTCCATCTCAAAAAAAAAAAAAAAAAAAGGATGGGAGACAGGTCTAGTGCATGGGGTTGTTTGCGTTTAAGGGTGGTGGTATCTGAGTCTGAGTATCCCCAAACCATAGAATAGTACCATGTTTTGGTTGGTTGTTGAGGACAGCCAATAGTCAAAAGATAGCCAGACAAAAGATTATACCCTCATATGTTCCCTTGTTAGGGAACTAGTGAACAGAACAGCTAGTGGAACAGAAGAGCTGCCTCTGAATTCTGAGTTCTAATTGAGAAATGAACCAGGACAATAACAAAAGGCCAGCCAATTCTAACCTTACAGACATTCGGTTCCATAGTAAAAATGATTATCAATCCTTGTGGCGCACACCATGACTAGCAAATTAGCAGGATTCTCCTGCTATCCGTACTTCTCTACCTCCATCCCACCCAATGCATTCCAAGAACACAGGAGTTCAATGGGAGCATATCTTGTTTACATACCTTGTTCCTCCCCTAAGAAGGTGTAGAATAAAAAGAGACAAGTGCTACATTGTGACACCCACCACTCAGAATTTGATTAATCTGTAGAAGCCTAGGATGCTTCACAAAAGCCAGTTTCTAGGAATGAATCATAATAAAACCAAAGAAAGGACACAACGGTGTACATGTGAAGGTATTCTTTAGTCTCCAAAGCACTTTCTTATGCTCTTTCATTGGCATTTCACAATAACCCTAAAAAGCAGTGTATTCTCACTTTACAGCTGAGAAAAATGGCTGGTGAAAATCAAATGAATCAAAAAATCAGAGAGCTTATACTCTTTCACTGGCATTTCACAATAACACAATAACTGAAAGGTAGTGTATTCTCACTTCACAATAGACAAAAATGGCACTGTGGAAGACAAACAATGGCCCCAAAATGAGAGATGGTCAATGACAAAACCAGGATCAGAAAGATCTAAATGAAAAAGACTTATAACATATATAATCGAAGACACTGGTATCAAGAATATACAAAAAACACATAAGGAATTTCTATGGATCAGTAAGAAAAAGCCAAATAAACCCGAAATAAATCCCCCCCAAAACATGAACAGATAAACGAGACCCTGTCTCAAATAAACATACTAGAAATGTGAAATGCAAACACATCAGGACATGCAAAAGATGCTCAAACTCACTCATAATTAAAAGATCATTTCTTACCCATCAGCCTGAAAAAAATGTCAATCTCGTAACAGCAAGTGTTAGGCCCTGGGGAAATTGGAGACTTCCACATGTTGTTGGATATGTAAAATTACTGCCACTCTGAAATCACATGCCTACCAATCTACTTCTCCTTTCCTCTGAGAAAGACTCAAATCTGAGTCATGGATACGTACAGAAGTATTTATTGTAGCATTGTTTGTAATACAAAAAATCTGTAAACACCCCTTGGATTCATCAATAGTGGGTTACTAAGCAAGCCATGGAATTAACATGCTGTGGAATATGACATAGCAAATAAAAAGAATAAGGTAGTCTGTATGTACCTGGCTACAAGGCATGACATAATGTTGAATTAAAAAAGAAAAACCTTGCAAAATGGTACATGTAACAAATACATTTTAAAAAACGATTATTTTCTATGAGTGATATAGAAAATATGTAAAGTATTAGAAAATCAATTATTGCTTTTAAATTAAATTTGTTAATGTACGTCAGAAACTAATACTTGGGATAGAAGAATTTTAGAGTTAAATACATTCCTATTAATTGCATAATTAAGATTTAGCATACAAAAAAAAAAAAAAAAAAAAAAAAAGGCAGGCAGGGAAGGAGAGAAGTAGAAGTTAACCAAGAGGGCCAAGGTCTCCTGCTCCCAGCGCTTCTTCCCATGAGTTTGCCTAAGTGTAAATACTGGGGCCTTTTCCTTTGACACTGCAAACATATGAACCAGCAGGGCCAAGAGAAGATTCTTTACTTAATATTCATGTATGGATTTCAGGGGCTCTGAACTCCTCAAAACAATTTAAAATTTGGGCTGTATATCACATTAGCTTTTCTCACAACCTCAAAAACAACATTCCAAACGCAAAGAGCATTGCACGAAGAGAAAGGAAACGCAGGTTTTACTACTAGTACTGCCAGTAACTGCTGTGTGAGCTTGGGAAAGTCATTTTATGTCGCTAGGTTTCTGTTTTTCCATTTGTAAATGAGAAAGATGGACCAGATCAAAAGCTATACATCCACAGCCTGCAGCCTACAGAACTATTTTCTTTGGCTTTTAGAGTGCTGTCCCACACAATCTACTAAGAATTTTAAGTTAGTTGCTAGCATTTAAAAATAAGGAGATACAACATAACAATAAATATTTCTAGCTTCTTTTGTAAATCCTAAGGGTATGATTGTAATGGGCTCCCATTCCCACACAGCAGAAATTGGCCGAAGCTGAACAGCAACTACTCACTTTAGGCAAAGTAAGCTCTCTCAAGTTTGCCAGTTATCTTGGCTTGCTTCTCTTGTTTACAGCACCTTTCTGGTAGATATTTGAAGTTGCTATCCCTGGAAGCAACTCTAATAAAAGTTTTCTAACTCTAAGGTTCCTTGTGTTTGAACACCATGAAAACCCATGTGTTTCGGGGTGCCTTTCTTCAAAGGAGCACATATTACCTGATAGATTCATATCCATTTACCCCTAAACATAGAAATAGCATTTCACTCTAATGTACACATGCCTTAACAATGGGCAAAGGGTAGAAGCAAAAGTAGAATACGGCAGGTAAAAGTGGCATAAGAATAGGAAGAAGTATTCCTTGACAAGTGGTCTCTGTACTTTCATGGAAATCAGTCTAGTCTAATGCCAATAACCAGCTAGGCACTCAAAAGAAAAGTCACATGCCAGCAAAAATGTAAATATAAGCCACAAAGATATCCTACACTGGCTCCTGAATATTGAATTTTATTAATACAAAGAATCAATCAGAAGACACTAAATTCAGAAAGAATACTGGCTGTTTTGGGGTGTTTGCCCCCACATTCCATTGGCTTTTGTTGGTATCATTCTTCTAAAAAAAAATAATAAAAATCAAACCAACTTGGTCATTTTTACCAGAAGGTCTTGCCAGGGAGAAATAGTGGAAAAGGATCAGAAGATGGAATACAGAAGTCCTCCTTGGCCAGGCACGGTGGCTCATACCAGTAATCCCAGAACTTTGGGAGGCCAAAGCGGTTAGATCATTTGAGGCCAGGAGTTCAAGACCAGCCTGGCCAACATGGAGAAACCCCATCTCTACTAAAAATACAAAAATAAGCTGGGTGTGGTGCTGCATGCCTGTATTCCCAGCTACCTGGGTGGCTGAGACGTGAGAATCACCTGAACCCAGGAGGTTGCTCTACCCTGAGCAACCAAGTAAGACTCTGTCTAAGGGAGAGGGGAGAGGGGAGAGGAGAGAGGAAAAGAGAGGAGAGAGGAGAGGAGAGAAGTCCTCCTAAGCAATCAAATCAGAAAGCAAAGTTTTGTCAAAAAGAAATGAAATTAAATTTTAGTATCACCATCCCACATACGAAAATTTTTACCATCTCCTTTAACATTACTTCTTTTTCTAACTCCAAACCCACTCCTATGCTAAGCCATCCCTTTTAGTTGTTCAGACACAAAGTCATTCTTGGCTCTGAAAAAAAAATCCATCAGCAAGTCTTATTAGGCCTAACTCTAAAATATATGCCATATCCAGTTGGCATGTATTCTTCACCATGTCCACTATTCGCAACCTAGTACAAGCAGCAATACTGCTCCCACTCTTGCTACCCTACAGCACATTCTCCACATAGAAATGAAAGAGAAGTTTTAAAAACATAAATCAGGCTAGGCACAGTGGCTCACACCTGTAACCCTGGCACTTTGGGAGGCCAAGACAGGTAGATCAGGAGGTCAGGAGTTTGAGACCAGCCTGGCCAATAAGGTGAAACCCCATCTCTACTAAAACTACAAAAATTAGCTGAGGATGGTGGTGTGTGCCTGTAGTTCCAGCTACTCAGGAGGCTGAACCAGGAGAATCGCCTGAACCCGGGAGGCGGAGGTTGCAGTGAGCGGAGGTCGCACCACTGCACTCCAACCTGGGCGGCAGAACAAGACTCCATTTCAAAAAAAAGAACAAAAATCAGATCATTTTCTCCCTTGCTTAAACAGTCTATGACAACTTAGAATAAAACTCAAAATCTTTAGCACAGGCTACCTGGTAAACTGACCTCATCTACTTCTCAACCCCCACCTCACCCCTACTGACTACACTCCAGCCATTCATTTAATCCCCTCAATAAACTTGTTCCATCTCAGAGCCTTTACACTTGCTATTCCCTCCAGCTGAACCACTATGCCCCTAGATCTTCTCATCACTGGCTCTAACTACACCCAGGTTACTATTTCAAAAAGTCCTTCTCAGATCCTTAAAAAGCTTCCCTCTCATTCCCACATCCCAGTCACTCCCTATCTGCTTCTCCAGTTTGTTTATTCATAGCACTTATTATTTAAAATATTACTTATTATTTAACTTGCTTACTGTCTGTTTTGCTCATAGATTCTAAATTCCATGACTTAGAGTTGTTCCTTGTTAGGTTCCCTACTGCCCAAAATACTCCAACTGGCAAATTTTAAGCCTCAATAAATATATATTGAATTAATAAATAGACCAAAAGAAAAAAAATCATGCCACTAACTTTGAATAACATATAAACGTATCTTAATAAATACTATACCACAATTATTTACCTCAAATAATTGTGGTAAATATTAAAAAATATGCACAAAGTTTATAGTAAAAAAGCAGTACAAGCTAAGTTCTCAATAAATGTTATCATTTCTGGTATTGTTATTAATTAAATAACAATAGACTGAGTGACTACTAAGTATCAGGTATTGATCTAGAGAAGTGCTGAATTGAACAAAATAAAAAACAATCTGTTACTAATGAAAATTATATACAATATATAGAAAGAAAGCCAAAGAGAAGGGAAAAATAGTTTTAGGATATATGGAAAGTATTCATCTATTAAATACCATCATACAGAAAATAAACATAAGGATAATGTGTGAGTACAACTTAGCTTAAATATGAGAGGAAGTAATCAAATTGGTAGAAGCAAAAATGGAAGGATGGAAAGAATATGTACTTTGTCAGGCCTGGATTCAAATCCTAGTCCTTACACTTGCTAGCTAAGTAACCTTCAGCAAAACCAAACTCCTTTTGAGTTTCCTCATATATAAAATGGGAAACATAACAACACAGCTTATTGTAGAATTTTACTGAGGATCAAATGAAACAATACATGAAAAGCACCTGGCCACAAACCACTCAATAAATGATAGCTATTTGTTATTTTTTTCATCTCAGGAAACAGTCTCAAAATTCAACAGACAAAAGCTTCTAGACTCTCTTGGTTTTATAACCTCAGCCAAAGATTAGCACTCTCATTATTTATAAACATGAAGTCAGAGTCTACCAATCAACACAGGTTATAGCCTGCCAGGATTTGCACACACTCAAAAATTCAGAGAGGAAAATAGTAGGGGTGCCTATATAAACTTAACCTTACATCTCTCCCCATGACTGCCTACTAGAAAGAAAATGAAGGCTATTTTCTAACCAGAAAGAAAAGAGTATATCGTCCCCACCTCCCCTCTGCTTCTATAAAAACTTCCCATAGTTCAGAATGTAAAACAGAATATAAAGAGGACAACCAGCAAGACTTGTGAACCTAAAATTAGACCTACCAGCTGTGTTTTGGTTAGCTAGTGCATAAGGCACCAGCAGGACACTGAAATATACAGAAGCCTCTTCTCTAAAGACAAGTTTTTCTCCAGCCTATCTACCCACCAGATTAGAGCAGGCAGAAGGAACAGATGAAGAGGGGGATGAACAGTTTGCACCCAAGAAACTTGGTGTCCAGAACTTCTACTGCTGCCAGACTAACTTGTCTGGAATGGAACTCAGAATAGAACCTTAGATGACTTTATAACAGTAATAATAGCAACCAATTGCTGAGGGCTTATTATATTCCAGGCACTGTGCTAAACTCCTTACATCTATGATCTTGTTTGTTCCTCATGATAACTCAATAAGGAGAAACAATACTTAGCTTATGTTATAGAAGAAGAAACCAAGACTCAGAGAGGCTGAATGAATTACCCAACATTATACAGCTAGTAAATGGAAGAGCTAAGACTCAAAAACAGATTGCAAAGCCAACTGGGTCAAACACTGTTTGGTCCTTCAATATTTTTCTCCCATTTTTCCTTAGTAAGAGAAGCCCAGAGAAATGACTGTTTCCCAGCCTTCCTTGCAACTAGATAAGGCCAAGGAATTGAGTTCTGGCCAATGAAACCTAAGCAGCAATGTGTACAACTTCTTGAGGGTTCCCTTAAAATAGAGGGGTGTGCCCTTCATTTTTCTTTGTCTGTCATTCTGGAACTAGGAAATACTACCTGGACCTCCAGCAGTCATCTTGGTCCATGACACAGTAAGGACGTCAGAAGGGAGCTGAAAAAAGCCTAGATTTCTGGTAACTTCATGGTTCCTCCACACCAACGACTGCCTACACCTAACGTTCTTTCATGTGACAGAGAAATAAACATCATGTGGGAGGGGTTATTTTGGATGTTTCCAAATTATTTCATTATTTTAGATGCAGTCAAATTTAATCCCAATGTAAATACTTAACAATTATGTAATATTCTCTCAGTTCTTCATTAATGCCTTGGAACTAGACAAGATTATACTTCCTATCACATATTTACCACATATTTCATGTTCATCTACTATCCAGCAGGCACTGTGCTAGGTGCTGGGAATACAAAGATGAATCACATATAGTTCCAGCCTCTTCTAAATAATGTTATTTCACCAGGGAAAGACATGGAAAGAAATAACATGATACAGTACACAGTATTTAGTGCTATAATAAATGTTCACAGGCTGTTATTACGGAAACACAGAGGATACCTCAAAGCCCGTAACTACCTATTAACACCCTACCCATCTTTCAAGACCTACCTCAAAGACTCCTTCCTCTAAGAATCTACTCATGGCTCCATGCCCTCCAGTGATATCAATTTCTCTTTTCTCTCCACTTTCATAGCATACTGTTTGTACCTTTTCTCTAATACATACAAATAAGTATGTGAAAAGACTATCTTTCCTATTAGGACGTAAGCTTCCCGAAGTTGGAAACTTTCCTTATTCTTCTCAGTATCCACCATACAGCTCCCCATAATAAGTGCTCCAAAATTATTCAGATGAATAAAATTAGTTTAAAAAAATAAAATATCAGCCTCTAAAATGAAAGCTAGCTATATGTTATAGTTTGGGCATATTATAATGAATATATTTGCTAATCTCCTTATTGACGTTAAAAACCAATTATTGCCTTGCTGAAAACTAGCTAAACCCATCTGAAGTGGGTTTAATACATAAATAAATGTTCAACAAAAATAATCAAGCACATTATAGTATACATCAAAGTCAATGCCCATATGGTTATTTGCTGTAAATTGTGGATTGAGCCTTCGGTATATTTGGGAGATTTTGTTTCATTGGTTGGATTTGTTTTTTCATTCTTGATCAGTTTTCTGACATCTAAAAAGAGCATCAAAACTGATTTTTATTTTCTTTCTTCTTTTTTTAAATTTTTTTTTTTTTAATTTTAGTAGAGACAGGGTTTCCTCATATTGGTCAGTCTGGTCTGGAACTCCTGACCTTGTGATCCATTTGCCTTGGCCTCACAAAATGCTGGGATTATAGGCGTGAGCCATCGTGCCCAGCCACCAATACTGATTTTTAACCTGATGCAATGTTGGCTTGATGCTATCATAGTAATATACATACATATGCACACATGCATGCATGCATACACACACACACACACACACACACACACACACACACACACAAATTCTCTCTCTCCAACCATACACACACAGGATTCAACTCTTCCAGAGCCAGCCTTCTGCGTTTCTTACCTGATTCTCATCTCTACTCTCCCTATCAAGACTAGAGCTTTTGTTCCATCCATTGTCTATAATATGTCTCCTATTCTGAAAGGTCCATGAGTACTGGTGTTCCTTCCTTCCACCTAACAAGTTTAGCCCCAGTTGTGAATATTAAAACAAGAATATAAGCATGAAACTGAGCTGGTTATCCCAGACTGAATTATAAGCTCAAGCAGAATACATACTAGGCACTGATACCAGATGAAATCTCTGGCTTCTCAGACTTGGGTTAGATGAAAGGTGAGGGAAAAGGTGGGTATGTCAAGAACAGGCAGGCAGGGCAACCTCCATGTTGAGGGCTGTGGTCAAGACAATGGTGATGGAGGCTCAAGAGTCCATTATCTCCAGTGGAGCCTAAGAATAAGCCTACTGCATCAGAAACCTTACCCCAAAAATCAATGGCCTAATAGCATAAAATGCCTATGAACTCATCTTGATTGAAAGGTTGGGAAAGAGAAAAGGAGGGCACTAGACTTTGAGGAGAAAGGACAGAGAAAGCCTGGACCTTTTCTCTCAAGAGTGGATTGTTCAGACCCCTGGCTAAGCACTCTAGTTCTTTAATGAAGCTCCATCACTGCCAATGTCAAATCCCCTGAAAAATCTAACTAACATAAAAGGGACTCCCATAATCTCATATCCCCTCCATAGAGTAGTATTTTCATCTGTGCTAACAACACATTCGTCATTCTCTCAATTACAGAGCCAACTAACCCTTCTGTGAGGAGTTGTTCGTATAAACCAAACCAACTGTCTACGCTATGAATAAAATCACTGGACTCTATACAGTAATATCAAATAGTAACACAATAGGTGAGTTTCTCTAGATCCTTGCAGGATTCAGGTCTCCACCCAATATCATAGGCTCAGAGATGCCTTCCATAATATATCTTATCAAAAAGTAACCTATCCTGCCACAATAACTCATTCTTTATTGTTTTCATAGCACATAACACCACCCAAAACTACTCTACTATTTCTCTCCCACTGTAGAGAGTAAACTACAAAAAGCTAGGGCCCTATCTGTCTAGTTCACTGTATACTTCCAAGACTTTTTACAGGTTAAGGAAGTATATTTTGATTGGAAATCCCAGAACTGCAGGCCTCACACAAACTTTCTACAGAATTATGTAGGGGGTGGTTCCAACTAATGACAGCATACCATACACTTTACCTTGGTCTTAGCTTTTGTTTTATTCTGTACAAATAAATAAGACACTGGTTGAACTACTATGTGTGTCAGTGCTACAAACTCTAATTAGAAGGTGACCTATATTTCTTCAGCGAGAATAAAAAATATAAAAATATAAATAGATACATTACAGCAAGCCTTCAACCTTCTGTCTCCCTACAAGAGCTTCTTCTATGAGCTGAATGAAAAGCCAGATTCACTGATCACTACAGGATACACTATGGCGTACCTGCAGTCCCTCGGGAATTACAGCTCTTCTGAGCATATACCTACACCCTTCCATCCACCCAGATACCTATGCATCTTCAGTGACTCCCCATGCAGTTGTTCCTCTTATCACTTAACCAAACATTCTCCGCAAATACCCATCTTAAAAGCAAAGGGTGTGGCTTCAAAACCTTAGGATCTGTCTTTAAAAAGCCATGTTAAGAACTCCACAGATGCTATATACTTACTGAATTCTGCCAACCACTTCTCCCTTTGCCACTTTGTAAGACTCTACCTTTTCTTCAGGTGATCTTGGGGTAAACTAGACAAGTGGTTTTCAAACCACAGGGCATGACACATTAGAGTGCCATGAAATCACTTTAGCGGGAGCCTCCAGAATTTTTTTTAAAAAACAGAATAGAAGAGAAATAGAACATATATGTAGTAAGGTAAATGGTGTTCCATTTGAGTTAAAGGGGTATGTGTAGTAGGTGGCTGTGTGTATAATGGAGGTCACAGTATAAAATATATTTCCTCTGCTGTAGGTTGTGTTCAAAATAATTTTAAAAATTACTAGACTACTGAGTATATCTAAAGCACTTTTACTGTTCAACATAAAAATTCATTAAATGTCGCTCTGAATGCAAATTCCCTTGACAGTGTAAGAATTTTCATATGAATAAATCCATAAGCCAGATTAAGCTCCTTTGTCAGATCCAATAACCCATTTTCCTAACCAGAAATTATGGTCAGAGTAAGAGAATCCCACATATCTGAGATGAGAAGTCATGACTCAGGTAAGAGGTCATAAATTGGGCTGCATAACTATTTTTCTATGATAAAGCTAAAGACTAGGCTCAATTCAAACTTGGACCCATAAAATCCCCTGGAGACCAAACGCTGCAGACCAAAACTGTAGAACAGCAATGTCCAGGAGAAAAGAAAGAACAGTCCTTCAAGTGACTAAGTGCTGATCTTGCCCCTTAATCTTGAAGTCCATTTGGTCTAGCAGGTTGTCTCCACGCCTAAACCCCTCTCGCTTTAGGATCACCCTGCTTTTCTGCTCATTCTGGCCTACTCTGAAGTTTGCTTTTCCTCTAAATGTCAGCAGACATGGCAACAACTTGGCCTTCTACTGCCAATACCAGCCATTCACAGCCTGGTTAAACACTGAGGTATCAAAATATAAACTGTACAAATTCCTCTCATTCTAAACTTGTATAATTAGCCTCTTTATAGTAATAATAAAAAGAGACCAGGCGTGGTGGCTCATGACTGTAATCCCAGCACTTTGGGAGGCCAAGGAGGGTGGATCACAAGGTTGGGAGTTCAAGACCAGCCTGGCCAATATGATGAAATGCTGTGTCTACTAAAAATACAAAAATTAGCCGGGCATGATGGCACATACCTTTAGTCCCAGCTACTTGGGAGGCTGACGCAGGAAAATCACTTGAACCTGGGAGGCGGAGGTTGCAGTGCGCCAAGATTGCACCACTACACTCAAGCCTGGGTGGCAGGATGAGAGGCCATCTCAATAAGTAAATAAATAAATAGAACAGCTAACATTTATTGAGCACCAACAAAGTGTCAAGCCGTGTTAAAGTCTCTTAATCACCCACAAAGTCATTTCATTCTCACGAAAGCTCGATTTTATTTCTTAACATTATGCCCATTTTAGAAATACGGAAACAAGGCCAAACTATAATATAACTTGCATAAGGTCAAAAAGTGGTAAAGCTAGGATATTCCTGTCCCTCTCTAATCCCGTATGTTTCATTTTTCATATATAACACTTATTACATGTTTATTTGCTTACTTGTCCTTTTCTACTTCCCTCCAATAGAATGTAAGCTCTTACAGAAGTACAGACTTTCATTTTGTTCACTGCTATATGCTCAGCTGATGCTCAATAAAAACTTGCTGAATGAATGAATGCAGTACAGCAATTCTCTTCTTTTGCCCATCATCCCACTGAGCCACTCTTACTGTTCCAAGTTATTCCAAGATATTCTCTTGCCAATAAGTAAATGTACATTTCACTCAAAACATTTGAAACCAGAAAACTGAAACTAGAGGTGCCATCAAGCTCACATCTTTATTGAATCAAAATGAACAGCTTCTCACCCTAGCTGCCTAACAGAGCAAATGTCAAGCTCTTTCTGAGGAGAATAAAGAAAATATTACTCCAGACTCTACAATTCCTTCAAACACAACATCTGGCATTAAATGAAAAACTGTGATGCATGACAACAATCAGAATGATATAATATACAATCAAGGATGATTCCCAAAAAGATCCAGAGAAACAGATCTCTAAAAAAATAACCAAATTGACATCCTGGAGTTGAAAAACACAGTATCTTAAAGTAAGAATTTAATGACACACAATGGAGTATTTCCAGCTGCTATACATGAAGAATGAAGCAAATCTATGGAGTGATTTCCAGGACATACTAAGTGTAAAAAACAAAGCATAAAATAATATCATATTCTCCAAAAACTTTAAAACTCAGTTTCATCATGAGAAAAAAAACCAGACAAATCCAAATTGAGGAACATTCTACAAAATACTTGACTAGCACTAATCAACACTATCAAGATCATCCAAAACAAGGAAATGTAATGTGAGGTCCTAGATAGAATCGTGGTACAGAAGTCATCAGAGGAAAAACTACTGACATTCAGTAAAGTCTATAGTTCAGTTAGTAATGGTCTAACATTAGGATAAGCAGAGTACATGAAGCAGCTCTTGATCTGAGAACATATACTGAGCCCAAGAAACTAGGCTGTGCATTTGGTTAGTAGAAAGTGAGGTGTGAGGGGAGTATGGGATAACAGAAAGCAAAGCCTATGGCATGCTCAAAGTAAAACATTTAAAGGACAGCCAAGTGTGGTGGCTCACACCTGTAATCCCAGCACTTTGGGAGGCCAAGGCAGGCAGATCATCTGAGGTCAGGGTTGGAGACCAGCCTGGCCAACATGGTGAAACCCCATCTCTGCTAAAACTACAAAAAATGAGCTGGGTGCGGTGGCATATGCCAGTAGTCCCTGCTACTTGGGAGGCTGAGGCAGGAGAATTGCTTAAACTCAGGAGGCGGAGGTTGCAGTGAGCCGAGATTGCGCCACTGCACTCCAGCCTGGAGAAAAGAATAAAATTAAATCTCAAAAACAACCCCCCCCAAAAAACAAACATTTAAAGGAAATCCTTTACAGCCAGGCACAGTGGCTCATGCCTGTAATCTCAGCACATTGGGAGGCCGAGGCGGGTGGATCACCTGAAGTCAGGAGTTCAGGACCAATCTGACCAACATGGTGAAACCCCATCTCTATTAAATATACAAAAAATTAGCTGGGAATTGTGGTGGGCACCTGTAGTCCCAGTTTCTCAGGAGGCTGAGGCAGGAGAATTTCTTGAATCTGGGAGGTGGAGTTTGCAGTGAGCCGAGATCGAGCCATTGCACTCCAGCTTGGGAGACAAGAGTGAAACTTCGTCTCTAACTAATTAACTAAATTAATAAAGGGGATGCTTTCCATATAACCTGGAGACACTCTCACCTTTCCATCCTGCTAAGGAGTAAAATCACAGAGTAAAGGCAAACTAAGCTTGCCTCTATCCAAACATCCAAAGGGGACAGTAGAGAGGTAAACAAAACAGAGCGGGGGTAAAATAAGAAAGAAAATCTCTAAGATTTGCGCAAGGTCCTCCTGAAAGTTTGGTCCAAGAAACTTCAAGAAATTAATTTAGTTATTATCATTAAATTAATTTAATTAATTTAGGGGATTCTAAACAAGTTGTACTCTCAGGCCTTAGCAGAATCAAACTCAATTTCCCTCTTGAAGGATGCAGCTTCATGCAAGATTTGGGAAAGTCCCATAAACATTTTTAAAGGCAATGAGAAGCTCACAGTTACACAGAAACAATCACAAAAAGAAATAAAAACATGAAACATGAAAAAATAAAATAAAAACAGCAGCAGAAAGAAGTCCACAAAGTCTTCACATACTAGAATTATCAGAGAAGATTATCAATCAATATGCCTACAGTTCTTAAAGGAATAGATAAGACAGCTATAGAATGAAAAAATAAAAGAATATGATTCACAAATTTATACTGGCACATTTGAAAATTTAGACAAAATGGACAAATGTCTGAGAAAATGTAACTTATCAAAACTGACCTAAGAAAAAGTAACTTATCAAAACTGACCTAAGAAAAAGTAGACAACCTAAGCATACCTATGACCATTAAAGAAATTGAGTCCACAGTCAAAAACACTACATAAAACAATAATACCCAGCAATCCCATTACTGGGTATATACCCAAAGGAATATAGATCATTCTATTATAAAGATACATGTACATGTATGTTCACGGTGGCACTATTCACAATAGCAAAGACATGGAATCAACCTAAATGCCCAACAATAATAGACTGGATAAAGAAAATGTGGTACATTTGCCATGGAATACTATGCAGCCACAAAAAGGAATTGAAATCACGTCCTTTGCAGGGACATGGATGGAGCTGGAAGCCATTATCCTCAGCAAACTAATGCAGGAACAGAAAACCAAATGCTGCATGTTCTCACTTAAAAGTAGGAGCTGAACGATGGGAACACATGGACATGTGGTAGGGAAAACATACATTGGGGACTGTCAGTGGATAGTGAGTGGGAGGAGGGGGAGCCTCAGAAAGAATTGCTAATGGATGCTGGGCTTAATTCCTAAATGATGGGATGATCTGTGCAGCAAACCAGCACGGTACTCATTTATCTGTGTAACAAACCTGCACATCCTGCACATGTAACCCTGAATTTACAAGTTGGAAACTAAAAATAATAAAATGTTGGTTACCAATTAAAAAATGTAAAACAAAAACAAGCAAAAATGCAAAACAAAACACCAATAATAAACCAACTCTCCCTTCCCCCTTCACCCTCTCCAGGAATAGATGGCTTCCATAGTCAGTTCTACCAATCACTCCAAGAAGAAATACTTCAATCTTTCACAAATAGTTCCAGAGCATTAAAAGAGAGAAAGAATATATAAGAAACACTACACTCTGCCTCAGACTATGAAGCCTATAAATATAAATGGGGAAAAATGCTACATAAATTATTAATAAGTCAAATCCAAAAACATGTCTACTCCATTATGACCAAGTTGGGTTAAGGATATCTCAGAAATACTTTCCTTTCTGCTTTAATTATAAAATACAACAATACGAAGATATAAAAATAAGACCATATATATGCACACACCTATATTTGTAAAAAGGAACACTTGAAAGGTAACCAAAAAACTAATAAAAGTGGTTACTGGCCAGGTGCAGTGGCTCACACTTGTAATCCCACAGCTTTAGGAGGCAAGGGTGGAGGGACTGCTTGAAGCTAGGAGTTCAAGACCAACCTGGGCAACATAGCAAGACACCAATCTCTACAAAATAAAAAATAAAAAAAGTTAGCCAGCCATGGCGGTGCATACCTGCAGTCCTAGCTACTGAGGAGGCTCAGGTGGGAGGATCGCATAAAACCAGGAATTTGAGATTAGAGTGAGCTATGCTCCTACCACTGCATCCCAGCCTGGGCAACAGAGTAAGAGCCTGTTTCTAAGAAAAAAACAAGTAGTTGCCAACAGCTGGTGGAAGAATCAGGTGAAAAGGGCAAAGGCTTTTGAGATATGTGAACATATCGCTGATTTTTAAATTTAACTTTAAAAAGTAAATCAACTAATATAATTCATCATCATAACACAATAAAAGAGAAAATCATATGATCATCCCAAAAGATGCAAAAAATGCATTGGATATTAAGTAACCAATCAAAAATCAGAAAAACATAGCAAATCAGGCCTAGAATTTTCTTTTCTTTTTTTTTTTTTTTTTTTTTTTTGAGATGGACTCTCCCTCTGTCACCAGGCTGGAGCACAGTGGTGCTATCACTGCAATCTCCCACTCCCTGGTTCAAATGATTCTCCTGCCTCAGCTTCTCGAGTAGCTGGGATTACAGGCATGCGCCACAATACCTGGCTAATTTTTGTATGTTTAGTGGAGACGAGGTTTCACCATGTTGGCCAGGATGGTCTCAATCTCCTGACCTCATATTCCACCCGCCTTGGCTTCTCAAAGTGCTGGGATTACAGGCGTGAGCCACCACACCCAGCTAGAATTTTCTTAAACTGATAAAACACATCTATTTTCAAAAACCATAGAACATGTCACTTATGTGTGCAATGTTATCAGTTATTGCTAGATTAGGAACAAGGCCAGAATACCCATCAATCACATCCATTCAACATAAAACTCAGGGTACTATCCAATGCAGTAAGGCAAGAAAAAACAAATAATAGGTATAAGGATTGAAAAGAAACAAACAAAAACTATCTCTCTTCACACATAATACAATCATGTATGTAGAAGAAATCTACAGATAAAGTATTAGGATATATAAGAAAATTTAGCTGATAGATTACAAAAAAGTCAATATATAAAAGTTAATCATATTCCTATGTACAATTAGAAAACAAGACTTAAAATCATTTATTTGTATTTTAGAGACAGGGTCTTGCTCTGTCAACCAGGCTGGAGTGAAGTGGAAGAATCATTAACTCACTGCAGCCTCAAACTCCTAGACTCAAGCAATCCTCCCACCTCAGCCTTACATATAGCGGACAGGTGTGAACCATGGTGCCTGGCTCATATTTTCTACAATGCTATAAAATTATGAAGTATCTAGGAATAAATTTTACAATGATCTGCAAAATCTTTCAGGAAAAAAAGATTAAACTTTTACTGCAAAGCAATAAAAAAGACCTAAATAAATGGATCAGAAGACTTCATGTTGTAATAATATTAATTCTCCCTATATTGCTTATAAATTTAATACAATATCCAAAAAGACTCATTCAGGCTTTTTAATGGCATGAGTCTAAGAAATCTAAAGGGTCAAAAGTGGCCAACACACTCTTGTAGGACAAGATGGAAGGGCCTGCTTTACCAGATATTAAGACATGTTATAAGGGGATGGTAACTCAGAAAACATGCTGTTCATACAGGGGTATACTAACAGATCAACGGTAGAGAACAGAAAAGCCAAGAAACACATTCATACACATTATGGGCACTTGATATATGACAGGTGGCACAACAGATCAGTGCACAAAGGGGAGGGCTTTTCAATAAATACAGCAGTAGCAATTGGCTATCTGTATGCGGAAAAAATTAAATTGAGCCCCTACTTCTACTACACAAAAATCAATACTAAGAAGAACAAAACACAAAAAGCACTAACCACAAGGAAAAGTATTAATGAATTTTACCACATTAAAATTCTATTCAAGGCAGAACTTTTTTAAAAAGAAAAACCACATAGAATATATCTGCAACCCATATAAAAAGAACAACAACAACAACAAAACCACAGACAAATATATAGCCGAGTGTGGTGGCTAATGCCTGTAATCCCAACACTTTGGGAGGCTGAGGTGTGTGGATCACACTGTACAAACTGGTACAACCACTCTGGAAAATAATTGGCAACATGTAGTACTACTGAGGTCAAGAGTTCAAGAGCAGCCTAGTCAACATGGCAAAACCCTGTCTCTACTAAAAAAAAAAAAATATATATATATATATATATATATATATATATACACACACACACATACATACACACATACACACACAAAAAAAAAAAATTAGCTGGGCATGGTGGCAAGTGCATGTCATCCCAGCTACTCAGAAGTCTGAGGCAGGAGAATCATTTGAATCTGGAAGGCAGATGTTATAGTGAGCTGAGATCATGCCACTGCACTCCAGCCTGGGTGACAGAGTTTGTGTGTGTGTGTGTATACACACACTCACATAAAGTAATAAGAAAAGGACAACTCAGTAGAAAAATGAGCAAAAGACCTGACTAGGTACTTCAGAGGAAATACAAAAGATCCTCAAAGTCAAGAGTAACTTAAAATTAAAACCAAAATAAAATACCATTACATATCCACAAGACTGACAACAATTAAAAACACTGTAACAGCATGCGTTGAAGATACCAAGCAACAGGAACTCTCATATACTCTTCATAGTGATTCAAACTGGTACAACCACTCTGGAAAGTAGTGGGCAACATGTAGTACTACTGAACATATGCATAGCCTCTGACACAGCAATTTCACTCCTGCATTTATATTCCACTGAAATGTATGTAAATGTACACCAAGAGACTTGACCAAGAATATTTACACCGACATTGTTTGTAATAACCTGATGCTTCCAAACCTGGGAACAAACCAAATGTCCATCTATGACAGAATAGGTAATTTGCGGTATATTCATAACATGGAATTCAATATAGTAATGAAAATGAACAAACTACAGCCACTCACTGGATGACTCTCACAAACACAATGTTGAGAAAATGAAGCAAAACCCAGAAAAATGCATGATAAAAATACGATACCTACGATGTAAAGTTCAAATAAGTTTAGGAATGCATACATATGAGGTAAAAGCATAAAGGTAAGCAAGGAAAGGGTCACAAAAGTCAAGATTATTCTTACTTATGCAGAAGAGAGATGGTTATAATTGGAAAAGGTATGGGGGAAAGGCTTCAGTATTGCTTCAATTCAATTGTTCTATTTCTTAATCTGGAAGGAGACTACCTCAATACTTGTTTTATAATTATTTGTTAGATTGTGCATAAGTTTTTACATACTTTCTGAATGTGCATTTTACAACTATGAATAGGTACTAAAAAAAGGAAAACTTAACACAGAGGAGCTTCATTGTTGAAGTATTTGTTATCCCAATGCCAGCTACGTAAGGTCGCTCAGGGAAGCAAAAATCATCATAATATGACCATGTTCACTAATACAGATTTCTTAATGAATTGATCACTCCACTCAAAATTCCCCCCCTCCCCGATTAACACCAGTAGTTTCTCTCACTGATAGTAAACACCCGCAATATAAATAAAAGGCGCATCGTCTGCAAATTCATTCAACAAATATTTCCTAAGTGTCCAAATATTTAGGAGGGACTAGTAAGGTCCAAGACAGATAAAGACCCAGACAAAGGACATGGGAACTTCCACTCCCACCCCAATTTGGACTTCCTCTTTTTACCCTCCTTTCCTATGAAGTTTCAAACATGAAGAATCTAAAATGACTCAGGCACATATTGTTACTACTAAAACTATTTTGTTACTCTTTTCAATGCAGAAGTATCACCTGATTGGATTCATGTGGCAAAATCAAATTTCCCATGTTTTCAAGTAGGCAAAAAGATTGCCTTATCAAGAGCCGTAGCACAAAGCACCAGTTTCAACAATAGCGGTGCTATGGAAATTGGCCTAAGTGGGGCCAAAACTCCCAAGAAATGTTTTACCTGGGATCCACAGACCAGAAACTTGCAATTTTCTAGAAACTGTATACCAGATTTTGTATGTGCATGTTTTTTCTCAGATCAGAGTCCAGAACTTTCATCAGATTCTCAAAGGGGTTCAACCAAAAAGGGTGAATAAAACTACTCCCAAAAAGATGGAAAGACTAGCTTCTTGGGGACATAATGAAAACGAATGTGGTCACAGCCAGGCCACCTGAATTGAAACCCAGGTGTCCTGACCCCTACGCTTATGCTCTGAAGGCCCAATACTTACTCTTAGTTCTTCAAAGGCTTCGTCTAGGGTGGAAAGTTGGTGGCCCTGGTGAGCTCCAATGACTGGACACAGGACACAGATGAGCTGCCTGTCTGCCTGGCAATAGGTGCTCAAATCGAGCCCATGGTCCGGACACTTCCTCTTGGCCACTCTCTCTGCTTCCATTTCTATTTCTGGGTCAAATTCACTTTCTGCCTCAGTTTCTCCCTCTGCTTCAGATTCCCCTTCTTCCTGGTTGTCTTCTTCAGCCTCGCTTTCTTGCTCATCCTCCATTTCTTCCTCGCTGTCTTCTTCACTCTCCTCCTCGCTCTCATCCTCACTCTCTTCCTCTGACTCGCTCTCTTCCTCCGACTCGCTCCCTTCCTCCGACCCGCTCCCTTCCCCTGCTTCGCTTTCTAGCTCCCTCTCCTGCTCCACCTTGACCTCCGCCTCTTCCTTCCCCGCCCCCTCCCTGTCAGCCCGCGGGGTCCAGGCCTCGGCGCCGTGGATGTATTCGGCCAGGTGGTGACTGAGGAACTTCTGCCTGTGCGCCTCGGCGTGGCGGCGGCAGTAGCAGAAGCCGCATTCTCGGCACACTTCCTCGGCCCCCGGAGCCTCGTCGGGCTCGCACTCGTCACACGTGCCGTCGTGAGGCAGCTCCTCGATGGCCGCGCCCACTCCGGAGGCCATGTGGGTGCAGTGACGCTGCCAAGGCCTCAGGGCCTCGGGGCTCGCCGCCTTCCCTCCGCGCGGCCTCCTCACTTCCTCCTCCCGCCCCTGCTCCTTTCCTCGGAAGTTGCCGCCCGCCTGGACCGCGTCGCGTCTCGGAGCGGGACCTGGGGCCGCTGCAGCCCCTGCCCGGGCGAAGCAGCAAAGAGCCTTCCCACCGGCTCTGCCTGCTCCGCAGGGTCCCTGCGCTTCCTCAGCCGCGCCGGCCACTTCCGGCGCGGCGGCCCAGCGCCCCCGTCGGCCCCCGCGTCGCGCCGCCCGCTCGGCCTCCCGCTACCCGGGCGAGATCGCGGCCGCTGCCGGCCCCCGCGCCGCCCCGGTTCCACTTTCCCTTTCCCCGTCAGGCGGCCTGCTTTCACTTCCTGAGTCATTTAAAGTGGCAATGACCCTTTTCCGCTTTTCACGCGGGGCTCAGCTCCGCCGCTCCAAATCTCACCGTGCCTTGGAGGAGGGTGGGGGGAGAGGGAGAATAGGGGAAGTCTCTTGCTCTTTCCCGGGGCGAGAATCGGGCTCCGCCTCCCCCATTCCCTTCCTGGAGGCGTCGGCCTGCTTTTTCAAGGCCACTAGGCTGGTGTCCCTGTGCATTTCAGTCGTTCTTGTGACAATTTGTCGCCGCCCGTCACAGTCCCCAGCGTTCTGCAATGTGCCAGGACAGTGTTGTTTACCAGACTGAACCTGGCCTCTTGGGATTTCCTGAGTGCGGAAGGGCTGTGTTTGTTCTAGGCTCGGGGAATCGGAGTCAGAATGAGCAAACAAACATTTTCGATCCAAAGCAATACTGTGCTTTGTCTGTTTGCATTCCTGCCTCCTAGGATCTCAGAACTTCTGGGGTGGTAACCTCTGTACGATTTTCTGAGAGCCTGCCTTGGGTTGGGCAGAGCTGTCAGGTGAAGTGAAGTGGGGAGAGGCATCATTTGTCAAGTGAAAGGTCCAGATTGCAGTCATTTTCCTTTATGTAAGATGTCCCTCTAGATCCTCTTGGGCTCTAAGAGAAAGGAAGGGAACTGTAGATTATAAAGCAATACTATAGTGCCAAGAACCCGGCTACATCTTGTTGTGGCTCTTTAAAAGCCAGTTTTGGAAGATCCACTGCCCGATGGTCCCCAAATCCTGGTGCCACTACCTATCAGTTTTTGTGACCATGGACAAGTTAATTCATCATTCTGTTTTCCACTTTTTAAAAAATATGTAAAGTTAAAAGAATGGTAAACATCTGCCTCAGGGGGTAGTTTTTGTGTATTAAATGTAAAGATTCCTGTACTGTATTCACTAAGCTTTCATTATTTTTGGCACAAAGTATATTTAGTGCTCACAGTGCACCTTTGAAGGAACATATTTTACTCACATAGGGCATTTTCACCTGGCAAGACCCCATCTCTACCCCATATCCATGTCTCTTCATTCACAGAAGAGTTTGTTTTGCACTGTATTTGAGAGAGGGAAAAGAATGTTTTTATCTAGCCAAGGGAGAGGCTGAGGTGTGGTCAAGAAGAATGAAGAGGATTGGAATGGTGTCTGTTTTACACTGATTCCCTTAGATGACTTTGAGCTAGAATTTCCAGATGCTTTCCTCAAACATACTAGAGGATGAGGTGGGGTAAAAAGCATTTAAAATAGTTTTTAATGTCCTCATGGATAATGTATACCTAATCATTGTGCAGCTTTTGTTAGATATTTATTTTTTAGAAACCTTTCTTTCTAACCTCAGAACAATTCTATAGAATGTTGAAAAAAAAATCAGGTTTATTTTGTTCCAATACCATACACATTTCTGTATTCCCCTGGCCCATCTCTCTGGAAATTATTTCTGTGTCTGCTTTTGTAACATGAATTGATGTACTATTCTGAAAAAAAAATTCAACGAATGTCAACTCAAACATCAACATTAATGTATCTAGTGAGAAGTGTGCCTAGCTTGGTTACTTCACTCCCGACCTCCCCCCCAGGCTTTAAAGGAAACAACTTTGCCTTTACAAACATAATGTTCTCACATTTAGAAAGTCTTTTTTCAATGAAAATATTTTTTAATGTCCCTTTTTTTTTTTTTTTTTTTTTTTGAGACAGGGTCTCTCTTTGTTGCCCATGCAGGAGTGCAGTGGCGTGATCACAGCTTACTGCAACCTCTACCTGCTCTGCTCAAGCAATTCTCCCAAGTAGCTGGGACCACAGGCATGAGCCACCAAGCTCCACTACATTTTTTGGTGTTTTTTTGTAGAGACATGGGTCTCACTATGTTGCCCATGCTGGTCTTGAACTCCTGGACTCAAGCAATCCCACCTCAGGCTCCCAAAGTGCTGGGATTATAGGTGTGAGCCATGGCCTGGCCTTTTTAATATCTTAAAAGGACATTTTGTATTCAGGGTCTCTGGTGGGGGCAAGGGGAGTCATGTTATCATTATCGTTATTACTGTTCCTTCTTAATGTTACCTGACAGAAAGTTAAAATATAACACTGTGAAGTTCAGTATCTGACACTTTACAATCCTTCTTTGAGCACTCTGTGGAAAGAGGGTCTTAAAGGCAGAGAGATTAAACTTCTTTCTTGCTCTTTTGCCCAGGCTGGAATGCACGATCCTGGCTCAGTGCAACCTCCACCTCCCAGGTTCAAGCAATTCTCCTGCCTCAGCCTCCCAAGTAGCTGGGATTACAGGTGTGTGACACCATGCCTGGCTAATTTTTGTATTTTTAGTAGAGATGGGGTTTTGCCATGGTGCCCAGGCTGGTCTCGAACTCTTGGACTCAAGCAATCCACCTGCCTCATTCTCCCAAAGTGCTGGGATTACAGGTGTGAACCACAACACCTGGCCAGTTTAAACTATTAAAAAGGGACTTCAAAAATTTCTGGTGACAAGGTGTGGCAAACTCAATGAGGCAGATCTCTGTAACCCTCTGCACAGAAATCCAAACCATCTGATTCCCCAAGAATTCGTATATTTGGCAGTGTCCACAAATAGCTCCCTTATTATATTAATCTTCACTACATAGAAAATGACCTCACAATGTTGGGAGTTCAAGACCAGCCTGACCAACATGGAGAAACTCCGTCTCTACTAAAAATACATAATTAGCCAGGCATAGTAGCACATGCCTGTAATCGCAGCTACTCGGGAGGCTGAGGCAGGAGAATCGCTTGAACTCAGGAGGTGGAGGTTGCGGTAAGCCAAGATTGTGCCATTGCACTCCAGCCTGGGCAACAAGAGTGAAACTTCATCTCAAGAAAAAACCAAAACCAAAACCAAAAAAAAACAGAAAATGACCTCAAAATGTACCAGCTTAAAACAATAAGCATTTATTATCTCACATAGTTTCTGTGAGCCAGGACTCTGGGAGTGACTTTGCTAAGTGGTTCTGACTTAGGGTCTTTCAAGAAATTTATAAGATGTTGGTCCTGTCTTCAGGCTATCTGCCTGCCTCTGTCCCTCAAAGTGGTGGGATTATAGGCGTGAGCCACCATGCCCAACAAAGACTCTAGTCAAAGACTCTAGTCTTTCACTAACATTGTCCTCGAAGTCTTTCCAGCTTCTACCTACTCCTCGGTTCCAAAACCACTCCAACATTTTAGGTTTTTGTTATGATAAAACTTTATTCTTTTTAATAAAATTCGTGTTCATTATCTATTGCTACAAAATGTGGGAACAGAGGGGAAACTTCACCCTCAGCAGGTTTCCTGAAAAATCACCTGAACAAAGGCAGATTAATAGGAGAAAAGACATATAAATTTATTTAATACAAGTTTTACATTACCCAGAGTCTTCAAAATGAAGACCCAAAGATACAACGGAGACTATTTTTATACTTAGGTTCAATGAAGTATGAACAACTATGTAGAAATATGATTGAAGAAAAAAGCCTATGATCTAATGCTAATTTCAGAGGCGTTTGAACCAGAGCAACTCCATCCTGAATAGGGGCCAGGTAAAATAAGACTGAGACCTACTGCGCTGCGTTCCTAGATGTTAGACATTCTAAGTCACAGGATTAGATAGGAGGTCAGCACAAGATACAGGTCATAAAGATCTTACTGGCAAAACAGATTGCAGTAAAGAAACCAGCTAAAACCCACCAAAACCAAGATGGCAATGAGAGTGACCTCTGGTAGTCCTCATTGCTAAACTCCCACCAGCACCATGACAGCTTATAAATGCCATGGCTACAGAATTAGCCAAGCATGGTGGCACATGTCTGTAACCCTGCTACTCGGGAGGCTGAGGGAGGAGAATCGCTTGAACCAGGGAGGCAGAAGTTGCAGTCAATCGAGCCAAGATCATGCACTTGCACTCCAGCCCAGGCAACAAGAGCAAAACTCTCTCTCTCAAAAAAAAAAAAAAGAAATGCTATGGCATCGTCAGGAAATTACCCTATATGATCGAAAAAGGGGAGCCATGAATAATCCACCCCTTGTTTAGCATATAATCAAGAAATAATCATAAAAATGGGCAACCCACAGCCCTCAGGGCTGCCCTGTCTATGGAGTAGCCATTCTTTTTTTCCTTTACTTTCTTAATAAACTTGCTTTCACTTCAGGGACTCGCCCTGAATTCTTAATATCGCGAGATCCAAGAGCCCTCTCTTTCTGATAACACTAACAGACTGAGCGGGGAGACAGCAGGGCCTGCCTCTCTAGATTCTTCTTGGCCTTTCTGTGCAACGTTCCTTTCTTCTAGGAACAGGGCAGGACTTTCTCTGGAATGGGGGTCTTATGACCTACAGTCAAGCAAGGTAAGTCAGATAATTTCTTTTTGGCCAGTTTTTACACAGAAATCTGGGGGAAAGTTAGAGTAATACTTTTAAGTTTTATGACTGGCTTTGGAGAAAAGAAGCTCTCGTGTCTATGACCCACCTTGAGAAAGAAGGATTCTAGTTTCTATGGCGAGCCTTGGGGGAGAATGAGGGGCCAGAGACAGGAAAGTGGGAGGTCAGAGAGAAACATGCTTCAGACACCTTCATTTTGGGGTATCATTTTCTAAGCCCCAACAATAACAAATTACCCCAAAACTTTGAGTCATCTTGGGGGCTGGTCATCACACTTGGCATTGCCGTTGTCTTCCCATTGTAGTTAGCAATCGCTCTAAGGCAGCTCCGAGATCCTTAGAGCCAGCAGATGTGGAGAACGGGGCAGTTAGCAGCTGCAGCTGTTTTCTGAGTGCATGTGAGACCTCCAGAAATAGTGTAGTCCTAAATAAACAGGTGTCAGCTGTTATATGGCTGATAGCCCTTAAGCCTTTTAACATTTGAACTCTGCACAGATGAGAAAGCCTAGATTCAGAGAGGTGAAGAAACTTGTTGAGGTTTACACAGCCAGAAGCTAGCTGAGTTGGGATTCAAATTCAGATCTCTTAAATTGGATATTACCATGTTCATCTGTGGATATAGTAGGTAATATCCCCCCTAATTGCCTGATTCTAAGTAACTTTACCTGTCTTTTCCTTTGAGCTGTGAAATCTATTTATATCGCCTTCACCTATGCCAAACAGAAGAATCGAGTTTAGTAAGATGCATTACATAGTACATTTAATTTCAGAAAAACCTTTAGAAATTGAAAAGAGAACAGGGTGGAATTTCAAAGTCCACTGCTTTAGGGAAAGTAATGCACCCCTTCAGCTGATCCCATTGTTATGTAATTAGACTGCCACTTCAGTGACTAATTTCATTTTCCCCAACAAGCCCCTGAGATCACCTAAATCTCATCTCATGCTGTTATCATATTAGCTAACATCTTATCCTATTAAAGTCAGTGCAGTGAAATATAGTATCTCCCAGCCCATCCCAGCCCTGACAAAATATAAAGAATGAAGCCTTTATGGCTGAGCCTGACTGTTCCTCAGAAGCCTATTGGTGAGAGATATACAAAATAATTCCAAGGCCCAATTCCCTTCTAACTATTTTCATTTCATCTAGTGCTTACAAGCAAGTGCTTCACTTCTTGGTAACATTACAATGCTCTGGCCAGGCGAGGTGGCTGATGCCCATAATCCCATCACTTTCAGAGGCCGAGGCAGGCAGATCACCTGAGGTCAGGAGTTCGAGACCAGCCTGACCAACATGTAGAAACCTCGTCTCTACTAAAAATTCAAAATTAGCCAAGTGCGGTGGCGAATACTTGTAATCCCAGCTACTCGGGAGGCTGAGGCGGGAGAATCAGTTGAACCCGAGAGGCTGAGGTTGCAATGAGGCCAGATCGTGGCATTGCACTCCAGCCTGGGCAGCAACAGCAAAACTCTGTCTCAAAAAAAAGAACAACAAAAAAACCCCAAAACAGAAAAAAAAATTACAATGATCTAAACACCCCAAACCCTTAAAAAATAAGCAGCTGTAAAGATAACTTTAGAGAAGCCCCGATCAAGACATTTTCATTACATGCAATTAGTATGATACTTGCTAAATAGTTCCTGTAACTATAAGTGTTCCGTGTGTCGCTCACATAAAGAGACCACCAGGCAGGCTTTGTGTGAGCAACATGGCTGTTTATTCACCCGGGTGCAGGCAGACTGAGTCCGAAAAGAGTCAGCGGAGGGCGGTGGGATAGGAGTTGGTTTTATAGTTTGGGGCAAGTGGTCAGTTAAAGGTGGTAATCTATTTTAGGGAGGGGAAGGGCATCACAGGATGCACGGTCACAAAGGTAGGGGTTATCTATTACCAACAAGCATAATCATAAGGGTGGGGGGCTATTGGTTGCAAGCAGAGGGAAGGGTGCAGTAAGTTACATAGTAACAGGGGTGGGGGTTTTGAGAAACCCAGTGTCCAGGGGGAAATTTTCACAAGGCTGAGCAGGAACAATGGTTGCAGGTTGCAGCAGGAGAGCAATTAGCTGAGGCAGGAACAAGTTGTTTCACTTCTTTCTATGGCCACCTGGTTACTTGTGGATGCTTCAGACTTTCTGGCTTCTGGGACCAGCCAGCGGTATATGTGCAGGTCACCAAGGCTAAAATAGCCAGACTTGACTTGGAGGCCTGATAATAGCAATACTAACATGTCCTATTTTTATATTCATTATTTTATTCACTGTAAGAATTCACAAGATTTCATTGATTGTTGTTTCAATTTTCTTCAGACACTTTTTATAGTCTCTGCTAGTGAAGGCCTTCATTTCACCAGTGTGAGAACAAAAGGCCAAGAGAGAGATTTAAAAGAACATCCAGTCCATTGTGAGTTAATCTCTGACTTCCTTCCTGGTCCCCAAACCAGCTCCCTAACCCCTGGGTGGTGCTAATTCTTTTTGGCAAAATGATGTTTTCCAAACTCCTCTTCTTGAAAAATGCTTTCTTAGGGGTGGTCTCCGCTTTTACCTGAGTGGGCTTCAGGGAATGGAAGCAGACACTTAATCATCTGTGACATCAGCCCTCTTTGGGAGTGAGAAAAATCCCTAAATTTGCCTTCCATTACTCCAGTTGGAAAAGCAGTCACCTCTGGACTGGAAGTAATTAAAGTCTTTGTATTTCCGTGGTTGGTGCACTGCCCTTGTAAATCAGGGATTATGAGGGAAAATCTCCCCAAGGCTTGTTCTCTCCATTTATTTAATTATTTTGGAACTCAGGTGCAGATACACCAGTTAATCATACTACTCAGATCATAACCTGTCTTTAGTTTATACAAGTCATCTTCCTTATTTTATGTAATTTTAATTTTTCTTTTATCTACAAACTCCCATTCTCATTCCCCCAACTTCTTCCTAAAGAAACTCACTGTAATGTGTTTGATAAATATACTTGAGTATATGTATATATATCTATCTTTAAAAAATGTTGTATTATTTTGTTTATGCACGTGTTAGTCCTTACATAAATATGGCACTAAGGAATGCTTTCTGTTTCTTTCTTTTATTTTTAATACAATGCTGAGATTGTTAAACTCTTGCATATCCACTCCTTGATAACATTTGGTGTTATCTGACTTTTTAATTTTTGTCAGTGGGTATAAAGGGATAACTTGTATTATTTTTGCATGTCCTGGTTTACTTACAAAGATGAATGGCTCTTTATATTCTTGTTATAGGAGCAGTGTGTTCATAGCTTTTGCTTACTTTTGATTGAATTCTCTGACATTTCATTATTGTTTTCATAGAATTTTCTTGTTTCTTCTGGGTAATTAATCCTGGTCAGTTTTAGACATTGTAAATATCTTCTCCCAGTCTGTCACCTGTCCATCAACATTGTCTAATGGTATCCATTTTGAATATAGATTTTATGTTCTGATGTAGTCAAATCCATTCTGTTTTAAAAGTTTATCTGTACTCCAAGATTAGACATATACACTACAATATCTTCTTTATCTTTATGGTTTTACCTTTCACATTAAGTTCCATCTAGAAGTTACTTTAGTATATGGTTTGAGATAGTGGTCTAACTTAACCTGTTTTTTTTTTTTTTTCATAGAGTGAGGCAGTTTTCTTAATATCTTGATCAATTTATAATCTTATCTGTGAATAAAGAAATTTGTATTGTAGGAGGTACCATAATGATGTAGATAAGAGTAGAGAGTGAGGGACAGCTAACAGGTGACTTATTTCCCCTATGTATGCTCTCTAAAAGTGGCACCTTTTCAAAAAATTTTAAAATAACATATAGCCATAGTAGTTATTTAGACTATGATGACAAGACATTAGAGGAGTGGAGTTGAGAATGGAGGAGGCCTCGGTTCAAGTAACGCAAATAAGGCAGAGGGCCCATTGACAGTCAAAATGAGGAAGAGCCATCCTGAAAACGCTGAGGCAGCCTCTTCTGATGGGGAGGGATGGCAAGTGAGAACAGGTTGTTTCAGAGTGGGTCATTCCTTCAGTCATTAACTTATTCATTTAATAAGTGTTGGTAACTTTCCACAGCCAGTCCCTCTCCTAGGCTCTGAAGATGCAGCTGCAAAACAAAGCCATGAGCGCTGCCAGCGCATTTATACTTCTAGCATATGTTAACATTCTTCTATTTCTTCTATGTTAATGTATCGTTCTATTTCTCCACATTACCACCAGAATCATTCCTTCAGAATGCAAATTTAATTAAGATATACTTATCTTCTGAATATTCTTTAGATTTCCATTGCCTACTGCAAACTCGGCATGGTATGCAAGGTCCTCCCTGATTTGACCACCTGTTTACCTCTCCAACTTCATCTCTTGCTCCTCCCCCAGCTACTCTACACCTTGGTTCCCCATAGACCAAGGAGGATATTTCATATATGCGAAACATCTAGTGACCCCCAAATAAGGCAATTCCCCCATTTTCTTATGAAACGACCATATAACAAAACTTGTATAGCCAACTTGAATGCATAAATGTTTGGGGATATAGCTGAAAATTTCCAGTGTTTCCTTGTAATATTTCATGTATTAATTTAGTTACATATATTTTAAATAAACATACACAATATTAATTTAGAAACGATGGTTCTTTTCATCTCTCAAATTTCATGAATAAGTTTATTCCAGCTCTTCATAGGCCGTTCTGACAACGTTTGTCTTCATCACCACTACAGCCATGTATTGAGTCACAGAACACAGCGTTTCAAAGCATTCCATCTTCACAGCTTTCTACACCGTAACATAGGACTTTTTGAAATGAAATGATGCGGCCACTGGAATTTGTATCACAAGTCACGCATATGCCTTTATATAACAACAGGACATTTTTAAAAAGTCTCTCATAGGCTGGGCGTGGTGGCTCATGCACGCCTGTAATCCTAACACTTTGGGAGGCGGAGGTGGAAGGGTGGATCACCTGAGGTCAGGAGTTGAAGACCAGCCTGGCCAACATGGTAAAACCCCGTCTCAACTAAAATACAAAAATTAGCCAGGCATGATGGTGGGTGCTTGTAAGCCCAGCTACTCGGGAGGTTGAGACGAGAGAATCGCTTGAACCTGGGAGACGGTGGTTGCAATCAGCTCGGATCACACCACTGCACTCCAGCCTGGGCAAATAAACGAAGCTCTGTCTCAAAAAAAAAAAAAAAGTCCCTTATAGGTGAGAATATATATATTCTCCACAATGTAGCCATGTGCTATGTTGTTGCTTTTTAATAGCGGACTTTAAAAAGCTACTTTACAATGACATGCACCACTAAGCATTTTGAGGACATACCCCAGGCAAGGGATAATACTGTCTTTAAATCTCTCTCTCTCTCTCTCTCTCTCTATCTCTGTCCTTTGGGCTCTGGGCTCTGTGTGCCTGCTTTCCTCTCTTTGCCTCTCTCCCTTTTAGCAAACCCTGCTCTCAGGCTGTGCAGGGCAGAGGGGCAAAGAACACTGGATGGAGAGAGACTCTGTTGTGAGCAAGCTCCTTCTTTTAGTCCCAGCTATTCTGGGAAGTGTTCTTCGGAACCTGAGGAATGAGTGCACATGCACGCGTGCACACACACACACACACACACACACTCTCAACTAATTTCATCTACTTCCCTAAATGGTCATTTATTTTATTTAAAATAAAGTAACACAGAAATCACCTCATAAAATGAGAGACTTTGGAAGAAATTAAGTATAAGATGGCCCTTTTCTGAAAGATAATTTGGGGCCAGCATCTTGCATTGCATTTGGCAGTTAGGAGTGGTTAGTATCAATGGTTCCCTAAGCCATGCCATGCTTTGCCATGCCTCCATGGCTTTGCACTTGCTGTTCCCTCTCCTGTAATGTCCACCTCCTCTCCTCTCCCAACCGCTGCCTACCCCTGTGCCCAGCAGTGCCTCTGTTCTTGTGCTTCATAAATCATAAAGCAGCCATGTGTCTCTCCTACGGTGCAGTGAATTCTGTGAGGGAATGGGCTGTATCTGTTGACTCTGGTGTGCTCAGCACTCAGGATAGCATCTAGTACCTAGTTTTCTCCCTTGAAACTTGAAATGGTGGGTTGAGAGGGAAACATGATTGAAAGGATCACTACATGACTTATTGTCCCAACTGGGATACCTTGAGAATGAAATGGAGCACTACTGACAATCATGCCAGGACACTAGGAAGAGACCAGGACTGTCCTATAAATAGTGTGATGAACACTTGTCTTACTAAGGTAACCAAGGGGGGCAGCCTTAGATTGCTAGTCCCCCAATAATCCTCCTAGATCAATAGTTTCTCTTTCATGGATCCAAGTCCCTTCCTTCTTTCCTGTTCCTCTTCCCTTCTTTTTTTCTTTCTTCTTGCTCAGCAAGACTGTCCAATCTTGCCAAAATACAACCCTACAATTCTCATCCTTATTTCGCAGGTAATTTCAGGATGATAGGAGTCCATAAGGCTCAATGCAGAGTGTACAGTGGGTGGGGTACGGTGGGAAGTGTCTTGAATGCAGCTCTTCTGAGGGATTAAAAACTCAAGATCTTTTAATTTCCTTCCTTAGAAACAGTCCTAGTGACTCAGAGAAAATGCTCAGCAAAGAAAACCTCTTAGAATAATTCAAACATGTTTACTCTGTCTATATCCTGAAATCCATATACACCCTAAGGCACATTTGAGAACTGACAAAATTCAGAGTTGAACTGAAAGGAATCGCTGCATCATGCAAGAAAGGAAAACTTGATCTGCAGTGAAAAATGCCCTCGTGAGTCATTGGAAGCTATGTATCATGACAGCTAAAGAGTAAGCGTTTCAGAACCTGACAATTCTGAATTTGAATCCTGGCTCTACCACCTACTTAGTTGGGCAACTCTGAGCACATTATTTAGCCTCTTTAACTTCAATTATTATACATGTAAAATGGGGAGGGGGTGGTCAAATCAGACCCACTTCATTGTGAGGTTTAAATGAGATAACTAAACAGCCCAAGCAATAATAAACAATCATTCAGGGCAAACTATTGCTTTATATGCACATTAGCAAAAGTTACAAGGATACCTGTTTTTAGATGCAAATATTTATACCAGGGGTTGTTTTTTTTGGACAGGGTCTTGCTCTGTTAGCCAGGCTGGACTACAATGGTGCAAGCTCATTATACCCTCAAAATTTGGGGCTCAAACAATTCCCTGCCTCAGCCTCCTTGAGCAGCTAGGACTACAGGCATGTGGCACCACACCTGGCTAATTTTAAAATTATTATTATTATTATTTTTGTAGACCCAGGGTCTCACTATGTTGCTGGGGCTGGTCTTGAACTCCTGGCCTCAAGCCATCCTCCCACCCTGGTCTCCCAAAGTACTGGGATTATAGGTGTGAGCCACTGTTCCTGACCATTATGTCAGGTTTAATGATCAGAGCAGTGGATTGAGAACGCAGAAATCCAAGTTCTTGCCATGCCTTTGCCACTAATGAGCTATGTGGCTCTGAGCAAGTCCTTCAACTTCACTGGGTTTTCAGTCTCCTCTGTGAAATGAGTGAGCTGGAGTAGAGTATTCCTGTTTCAGTTACCTAATGGTATGTCACACACCACTCCAAAGCTTAGATGCTAAAAAAACCAATAATAATTCATTATTTCTCAGAATGGTATGGATTGTCTGGCTTAGCTGGGTGGTTCTTCTGCTTTATTGGCTGGGATCACTCATGCAGCTGCTTTCAGTGGGGTGCTCAGCTGGAGCTGCAACATCCAACATAGTGTTACCCACTTGTTTGGCAGCTGCGTTTGTCAGCCTCAATTCTTCCCTAGGAAGAGGAACTCTTATCCTCTAGGGCCATTCTCTGTCTACACAGTCCCTCCAGCTGGATAACCTGAACTTCCTTACATGGAAGCTGGCTTCCAAGAGGCTCAAAACAGAAGCTTGAAAGTTTCTTAAGGCCTACTCCAGATGTCATTCAGTATTACTTTCACTGTGAAATATTTGTCAAAACAAGTCAGCGGCCAACTAAGATTCTAGGAGAAGGAGAAAGGCTCCAGCTCCTGAAGACTTTCAGAGTTACATTATGAAAGGGCAGGTAGGGTGGGAGGGATTGTTCTGAGCATTTTTCAAAGCAATTACCATAATCTGTGTGGTCCTTGTTGGCTCTGCCACTCCATATTTAAACCTAAAGCTCTGAGGCAATTCCCGTTCTTCACAATTTGGTTTTTGAACTCTGTGAATTCCCTACTGAGTGCCTAGTATGTTCCAAATCTTGAACCCATTTTGCTCTCAGTTTAGCTCTAGTAGACATTCATTGTTTTTTCTACCTAGTGTCCCTTCAGCCTTCTTCTGGTAACCAAGCTCCCTAGTTTCCCTCCAGGGACCTGGTGTACACATAACTGGTTACAGCCCAGCTTCCTTACTCACAGAACCCTCATCTGTCCAGATATTTAGATATTAACATCCTCAGCCCCAGGGCATGAACCATTATAGAGCTAAGCCAAGCATGAGAATCCCAACCTCTTTTGACAGTAATTTGTTTTGAGGTGTACATGTGACCAAGCTCTGGCTAATGAGACATCAAGGCAAGTCTTATCGGGATGCTTCTGGAAAAGATTTCCTTTTCTAAACAGAAGAAAGAGACTTGCAAGAGGAAAGCCCTGTCCCTTCCTTCCTGCTTTAGGATCTTGTGATGAACAAGCTGTGGAAGTCCTCTTATAATCATTAGGGTAAGGGACCACAGAGAAACACCTAGACCCATGACATTATTAAGTTTTGGATTTATCCAACTGCTATGTCACCCAGTGCTATGATTTGGTATGGTTTGTTTGGTCCTGCCAAGTCTCATGTTGAAATTTGATCCCCAGTATTGGAGGCGGGGCCTGGTGGGAGATGTTTGGATTATAGGGATGGATCCCTCATGGAGGGCTTGATGGGATTCGAAAGGGAGTAAGTTAATTCTCACTTTGTCTCCCCCGACCCCCTGCCCTGCACCACCAGAACCGATTGTGGAAAAGAGCCTGTTACCTTCTCCTTCCTCCTCCTTCACTTTCTCCTTCTGTCTCTCTCTCTCTCTCTCTCTCTCTCCCCCTCTCCCTCTCTCCCTCCCCCCCCACTTTTGCTCTGTGGCAGGGCCCCCTTCATCTTCCACCATAAGGAGAAGCAGCTTGAGGCTTTCACCAGATGCAGATGCTGGCACCATGCTTCTTGTACAGCCTGTGAACCATGAGCCAAATAAATCCCTTCTCTTTGTAAATTATCCAGTCTGTTATTTCTTTATAACAACACAGATGAACTAAGACACCAACCCAGATCTGCTTACCTCTGGACTTCTTGTTATATGAGATAATACACTCATATAAACAAACAAATCTGTTATCTGCTGTTAAAAGCATTCCTTTTCCACTCCTCTGAATCTTTTTGGTTCTAGAGACGCTGACTCCATGGGTGACTCTAGGAAGGCACTCACAACCCAAAACTAAGCAATTAGTATCTGCATTCGCCTGATCACAGTGGTTATTTCAAAGATGAGCCAGGACTCTGGCAGAGCCAATGAGAGGCAGTGTGATTTTCCTTGGGCCTTCTGAGAAGGAGAAAATTTATTTTCTTTTTTTTCCTGCTGGAACTAGAAGCAGAGAGGAATAGCGGCTGGAGGTGCTGGATTTCCCTACATCTTGCTGACTTGAAGAGCCAACTCCATGGAAGGTAAACACAAAAGAAAAAAAAGAACACCAATTCCTTTTTTCTAAAAAAAAAAAAAAAAAAAACTTAAAAAAAATTATAAATTCAGAAAACTGATTTTTGATAAGATAACTGAGTCTTAAATCCAATCATGTCTGAAGCCCAAATTCTGTATTTTTCAGTTTACTTGACCCACCACTTTTTGGGAATAGACTTTCCTGGTAAGACTTTCTGTCACTTACAAAGAACGGAATCCCAGCTAAGGAAGTGTGGATATTCATTTTGAAGCCATTCACCAAGCTGGCACTTTAATTTTATAGTACTCCCTTGGACTTTTATTTGGAAACTTTGTTCCTTGTCCAAGTTCATTCATTCCTATAGATATACTTGCCACCTGCAATTAAATGGTCTAGCTCTTAAGGCTAATGCCTTGTGACTAGGCCTGCTCCTAGGTTCAAATCCTGGCTCTGCACTGATTAGATCTGTGGCCTTGCACAGGTCTTTTAAACCTCTGGGTTCTTTAGCTACAGCATGTTTAAAACTAGGGCTATAATTGTTTCTGTCTCACAGGGTTATTGTGAAGATAAAATGAGTGAATGCATACAAAGTGCTTAGCCAGTACAGTACCTGGCACATACTAAGCTCTCACAAATGTTTGTTATTATTAATAAAAACTAACTTAGTATGGTAGACAGAGTAGTGGACCCACAAAAATCTATGTCCCAATCTTCAGAACCTGTGACTATATCATGTTACATGGCAAAGGGGATTTATGATTGCAGATGAAATTAAGGTTACTAACCAGCTGACCTTTTAATAGAAAGATTATCCTGGATTATCCAGTGGGTCGAATGTAATCACAGGAGTTCTTAAAAATGGAAGAGAAGGCAAGCAGAGTGATGCAATATTATAAGAAGAACTCAATCTGCTATTTCTAGCTTTGAAAATGGAGGAGGTGGACGATCCAAGATGGCCGTTTAGGAACAGCTCAGGATTGCAGCTCCCAGTGAAAGCGCAGAGGGTGAGTGGACGCCGCGTTTTTATTGCCCACAGACTAGTAAATTACCGGGCAGAGGTGCTCCACGGTCGCCAGCGCGGCTGTTTCGGCCAGCGCGGCTGTGCCGGCCGGCGCCGGCCAGTGCCGCTGCTTTGCCCCGCGCGGCTGCTTTGTCGGCGCCCCGGAGCCGCGGTTCTCCGTACAAAATACACTGGTCCGGGGGCCCTTTAGGCTGGCGATTGGAGTCACGGGAAGTCGCCCATACGCTGGTTCAAAAAGGGGACTGAGCAGAGAACCAGGACAGTAGATTCCAGGGCAAAAAAAAGAAAAAAAGGCGCCACAAACCTCAGTGCCGCTGTTTAAGCCAGCGCAGTGAGTGGCCGCAGGGGAAAACAAACAGACCCCGGCGCCTCTTCAACAGGCGACTGGAACACAAACTTAAAAAAGGCTCTGAGGCAGGGAGCCAGACGATCAGGCTCGGCTGGCCCCACCCACACAAAAGAACAGCAACCAGAAACTCTGGATTGAGAGTTTCACAGCAAGCACAGGTGAACCCGGGACGGTCCAGCTCTGTGGGGGAGGGGCGTCCGCCATTACCAGGGAGCCCGCCGTTGCCAAGGCAACCCGCCATTACTGAGGCAGCCCGCCGTTGCCAAGGCAACCCGCCACAGCAGAGACTCCGCCCCAACAGAGGCGGGCCACCATCGCCAAAGCAGTTCTAACTACACCCATATAAACAGGACTGCAGGGAAGTTCACTCGGCAGCTGGGCGGAGCCCACAGCAGCTCAGCAAAGTTGCTATAGGGCAACAGTGACTAGGCTGCCTCCTTGAAGGCGGCAGCATAACGGAAACTCATAAATAAAGCCCTAAATCCCTGGAACAGAGCACCTGGGAACAAAAAGCAGTTTATGAGTTCTGCTGCAGTAGACCTAAAAGTACCTGCCTAGCAGCTCTGAATGAACAACAACAGAGCTCGCAGCTCACCATTTGAGCTCCTATAAAGAAGAGACCGTCTCCTCAAGCAGCTCCCTGACCCCTATATATCCAAAAAGACACCTCATAAAAGAGAGATCAGATTGACACTAGGCGGGTATCCGTCTGGGACAAAGATAGCAGAAGAAGAAAACTGGTAACAACCCTTGCTGTTCAGCAGCTGCTGCAGGTGAACCCCAGGCAAGCAGGGCCTGGAGTGAACCTCAGCAGACCTACAGCAGAGGGGCCAGACTGTCAGAAGGAAACCAAGAAACAGAAATAACCTCATCATCAACAAACAAAACGTCAATCTGAAAGATTTGAGTCCCAATCTGAAAGCCAGCAACTACAAAGTCGACAGGTGGATAAATCCTTAAAGATGGGAAGAAACCAGTGCAAAAAGGATGAAAACACCCGAAACCAGAACACCTCTCCTCCTAAAAGGGATCACAACTCCTCACCAGCAAGGGAACAAGGTTGGATGGAGAACGATGTGATGAAATGACAGAATCAGACTTCAGAAGGTGGGTAGTAAGAAACTTCTGTGAACTTAAAGAACATGTTCTAACCAAATGCCAAGAAACTAAGAACCTTGAAAAAAGATTTGACGAAATGCTAACAAGAATGGACAAAATAGAAAGGAATATAAGTGAATTGATGGAGCTGAAAATCGCAACACGAGAACTTCGTGAAGCATGCACAAGTATCAACAGCCGAATGGACCAAGCAGAAGAAAGGATATCAGAGGTTGAAGATCAACTCAATGAAATAAAACGGGAAGGCAAGACTGGAGAAAAAAGGGTAAAAAGGAATGAACAAAGTCTCCAAGAAATGTGGGACTATGTGAAAAGACCTAATCTACGTTTGATAGGTGTACCCGAATGCAACGAAGAGAATGAATCCAAGCTGGAAAATACTCTTCAGGATATTATCCAGGAAAACTTCCCCAACCTAGCAAGGCAGGCAAACATTCAAGTCCAGGAAATACAGAGAACACCACAAAGATATTCATCAAGAAGAGCAACCCCAAGGCACATAATCGTCAGATTCACCAGGGTTGAAATGAAGGAGAAAATACTAAGGGCAGCCAGAGAGAAAGGTCGGGTTACCCATAAAGGGAAGCCCATCAGACTCACAGCAGATCTCTCAGCAGAAACCCTACAAGCCAGAAGAGAATGGGGGCCAATATTCAACATCCTTAAAGAAAAGAACTTTCAACCCAGAATCTCCTATCCAGCCAAACTAAGCTTCATAAGTGAAGGAAAAATAAAATTCTTTGGGAACATGCAAGTACTCAGAGATTTCGTCACCACCAGGCCAGCTCTACAAGAGCTCCTGAAAGAGGCTCTACACATATAAAGGAACAACAAGTACCAGCTCAACTAAAGGGCAAAACAGCCAGCTAGCACCAAAATGGCAGTATCAAATTCACACATAACAATACTAACCCTAAATGTAAATGGACTAAATGCCCCAATCAAAAGGCACAGACTGGCAAATTGGATAAAAAGCCAAAATCCATCGGTGTGCTGTATCCAGGAAACCCATCTCACATGCAAGGATACACAAAGACTCAAAATAAAGGGATGGAGGAAGATTTACCAAGCAAATGGAGAGCAAAAAAAAGCAGGAGTTGCAATTCTCATATCTGATAAATTAGACTTTAAAGCAACAAAGATCATAAGAGACAAAGAGGGACATTACATAATGGTAAAAGGATCAATGCAACAAGAAGAGCTAACGATCCTAAATATATATGCACCCAATACAGGAGCACCCAGATACATAAGGCAAGTTCTTAATGACTTACAAAGAGACATAGACTCCCACACAATAATAGTGGGAGACTTTAACACCCCATTATCAACATTAGACAGATCAACCAGACAGAAAATTAACAAGGATATCCAGGACTTGAACTCAGACCTGGACCAAGCAAACCTAATAGACATTTACAGAACTCTCCACCCCAAAGCCACAGAATATACATTCTTCTCAGCACCACATCACACCTACTCTAAAATTGACCACATAATTGGGAGTAAATCACTCCTTAGCAAATGCAAAAGAACGGAAATCGTAACAAACAGTCTCTCAGACCACAGTGCAATCAAGTTAGAACTCAGAATTCAAAAACTAACTCAGAACCGCACAGCTTCATGGAAACTGAACAACTTGCTCTTGAATGTTGACTGGATAAACAATGAAATGAAGGCAGAAATAAAGATGTTCTTCGAAACCAACGAGAATGAAGACACAACATACCAGAATCTCTGGGACACATTTAAAGCAGTCTCTAGAGGAAAATATATAGCAATAAGTGCCCACATGAGAAGCAAGGAGAGATCAAAAATTGACACCCTATCATCAAAACTGAAAGAGTTAGAGGAGCAAGATCAAAAAAACTCAAAGTCTAGCAGAAGACAAGAAATAGCTAAGATCAGGGCCGAACTGAAGGAGATAGAGACACAAAAAACCCTTCAAAAAATCAATAAATCCAGGAGCTGGTTTTTTGAAAAGATCAACAAAATAGACAGACCACTAGCCAGATTAATAAAAAAGAAAAGAGAGAATAACCAAATTGATGCAATAAAAAATGATCAAGGGGATATCACCACAGATTCCACAGAAATTCAAACCATCATCAGAGATTATTACAAACAACTCTATGCACACAAACTAATAAACCTGGAAGAAATGGATAAATTCCTGGACACTTGCCTCCTGCCAAGCCTAAACCAGGAAGAAGCCGAAACCCTGAACAGACCCATAACAAGGTCTGAAGTTGAGGCAGCAATTAAGAGCTTACCACCCAAAAAAAGCCCAGGTCCAGATGGGTTCACAGCTGAATTCTACCAGACATACAAAGAGGAGCTGGTACCATTTCTTCTGAAACTATTCCAAACAATACAAAAAGAGGGAATTCTTCCCAAATCATTTTATGACACCAACGTCATCCTGATTCCAAAACCCGGCAGAGACTCAACAAGAAAAGAAAACTATAGGCCAATATCCATGATGAACATAGATGCAAAAATCTTCAATAAAATACTGACAAGCCGATTGCAACAGCACATCAAAAAGCTTATCCACCATGATCAAGTAGGCTTCATCCCGGGGATGCAAGGCTGGTTCAACATACGCAAGTCTATAAACGTAATTCACCACATAAACAGAACCAAAGACAAAAACCACATGATTATCTCAATTGATGCAGAGAAGGCCTTTGACAAAATTCAACAGCCCTTTATGCTAAAAACACTCAATAAGCTAGGTATCAATGGAACATATCTCAAAATAATAAAAGCTATTTATGACAAACCAACAGCCAATATCATACTGAATGGGCAAAAACTGGAAGCATTCCCCTTGAAATGTGGCACCAGGCAAGGATGCCCTCTCTCACCACTGCTATTCAATATAGTATTACAAGTTATAGCCAGAGCAATCAGGCAAGAAAAAGAAATAAAGGGCATTCAAATAGGAAAGGAGGAAGTCAAATTGTCTCTATTTGGAGACGACATGATTGTATATCTATAAGACCCCATCGTCTCAGCCCCAAATCTCCTGAAACTGATAAGCAAGTTCAGCAAAGTCTCAGGATACAAAATCAATGTGCAAAAATCACATGCATTCCTATACACCAACAACAGACTTAAAGAGAGCCAAATCAAGAACAAACTTCCATTCACAATTGCCACAAAGAGAATAAAATACCTAGGAATACAACTAACAAGGAATGTAAAGGACCTCTTCAAGGAGAACTACAAGCCACCGCTCAACGAAATAAGAGAGGACACAAACAGATGGAGAAACATTCCATGTTCATGGTTAGGAAGAATCAATATCGTGAAAATGGCCATACTGCCCAAAGTAATTTACACATTCAATGCTATCCCCATCAAGCTACCAATGACCTTCTTCGCAGAACTGGAAAAAACCACCTTAAACTTCATATGGAACCAAAAGAGAGCCCGCATAGCCAAGTCAATTCTAAGCAAAAAGAACAAAGCGGGGGGCATCACACTACCAGACTTCAAACTATACTACAAGGCTACAGTAATCAAAACAGCATGGTACTGGTACCAAAACAGAGATATAGACCAATGGAATAGAACAGAGGTCTCGGAGGCAACACAACATATCTACAACCATCTGATCTTTGACAAACCAGACAAAAACAAGCAATGGGGAAAGGATTCCCTGTTCAATAAATGGTGTTGGGAAAGCTGGCTAGCCATGTGCAGAAAGCAGAACCTGGACCCCTTCCTGACACCTTACACTAAAATTAACTGCAGATGGATTAAAGACTTAAATATAAGACCTAACACCATAAAAACCCTAGAAGAAAATCTAGGCAAAACCATTCAGGACGTAGGTGTAGGCAAGGACTTCATGACCAAAACACCAAAAGCATAGACGACAAAAGCCAAAATAGACAAATGGGACCTGACCAAACTCCACAGCTTCTGCACAGCAAAAGAAACAATCATTAGAGTGAATCGGCAACCAACTGATTGGGAAAAAATTTTTGCAGTTTACCCATCTGACAAAGGGCTGATATCCAGAATTTACAAAGAACTAAAGCAGATTTACAAGAAAAAAACTAACAAGCCCATTTAAAAGTGGGCAAAGGATATGAACAGACACTTTACAAAAGAAGACATACGTGAGGCCAACAAACATATGAAAAAATGCTCATCATCACTGGTCATCAGAGAAATGCAAATCAAAACTACATTGAGATACCATCTCACGCCGGTAAGAATGGCGAACATTAAAAAATCTGGAGACAACAGATGCTGGAGAGGATGTGGAGAAATAGGAACACTTTTGCACTGTTGGTGGGAGTGTAAATTAGTGCAACCATTGTGGAAGACAGTGTGGCGATTCCTCAAGGACCTAGAAATAGAAATTCCATTTGACCCAGCAATCCCATTACTGGGTATATATCCAAAGGATTACAAATCGTTCTACTATAAGGACACATGTACACGAATGTTCATTGCAGCACTGTTTACAATAGCAAAGACCTGGAACCAACCCAAATGCCCATCGACGATAGACTGGATAGGGAAAATGTGGCACATATACACCATGGAATATTATGCAGCCATCAAAAACGATGAGTTTGGGTCCTTTGTAGGGACATGGATGAACCTGGAAACCATCATTCTCAGCAAACTGACAGAAGAGCAGAAGATCAAACACCGCATGTTCTCACTCATAGGCGGGTGTTAAACAATGAGAACACATGGACACAGGGAGGGGAGCACTACACACTGGGGTCAGTTGGGGGGAAATAGGGGAGGGACGGTGGGTGGGAAGCTGGGGAGAGATAGCAAGGGGAGAAATGCCAGATGTAGGTGATGGGGAGGAAGGCAGCAAATCACACTGCCACGTGTGTTCCTATGCAACAATTTTGCATGTTCTTCACATGTACCCCAAAACCTAAAATGCAATAAAATAAATAAATGGGAAAAAAAAAAGAAAATGGAGGAAAGGGGACACGAGCCAAGGAATGTAGGCAGCCTCTAGAAGACAGAAAATACAAGAAAGCAAATTCTCTCCTAGAGTCTCTACAAAGGAATGCAAGCTCTAAACCTTGACTTTAGTCTGGTGAGAACTGCTACTGATCACCTTCCCATTTCACTCTCGTTGCTACCATCGACCCTGCAGTGAATGAGACAGGCATGGCCCTACCCTCACGTAGCTCATGAGGCTTGCATTCTGTAGCAACTAGGACTTTATGATAACCTACTTGGTAATGGATAGATTTTACCAAGGAGAATCAGGAGATATAAATCATGATGGCTACGCAGGAGAGATGTAAGACAGAAACCCATTAAAAGGGAAAGTATCAATGGAATAGGGGTTGCAAATTGGAACAAGAGCTGAGACAGTAGATACTTGCAGTTCCTCCTGCTGCAAACTGAATGTTTGTGTCTCTTCAAAATTCATACATTAAAATCCTAACTCTCAATGCGATGGTATTAGGTGGAAGCTTTGGGAGATAATTAGGTCATGAAGGTAGAGTCCTCATGAAGAGGATTAATGCCCTTATAAAAAGAGAGGTACAAGAGCTTGCTGCCTCTCTCTACTCTCTGGCATGTGTGGACACAGTGAAAAGACTGCCACCTGTAAACCACAAGAGTACCCTGAGCAGACATCAGTCTGGTGGTGACTTGATCTTGGACTTCACAGCCTCCAAAGCTGTGAGAAATTAATCTCTTGTCATTTAAGCCACTCAGTCTTTGGTAATTGTGCAAAGCAGCCCCAAAAGACTAAACCACCATCTACAATGAGAGTCCTGAGGTTGGCCTAATTTGTCATAGCAGGCTGGATGGACTAAACGTCATCCATACTGAGGAGTGCTCAGGGAGGAAAGAGACATCTGCTTTGGTAGTATGAAAGCCATGCCTCCCATGTGACAAGCTAAGGGCCAATATCGGCTTTTCCTTTTAACATAGTGATGCCTTCCATCCTCACCACAATCTTTTAAGAGATGTTATTAGGCCCCTTTCATAGAGGATGAAATGAACACATGTAGAAATTAAGTAACTTAAACATGTTTACACAATAAGTAAATGGTGAAATAGAATTTTTAATTAAAGAATTAAATTTCTTTAAAAAATTTTTGCCCACAAAGAACCACATCTTCCCTCTCTCCATGCAGAATTGACTTAGTTGTTTCAATGTTCTTTTTACATTGTCTGCCTCACGTTACAAATTCCTTAAGAGCCAAAATCGTTTGGGCTGATTTACTCAAAACAGTGCACCAGTAAGCTTAATGCTTAATCCTATACTTCATCAAATCTTAGATGCCATTCATTGGAATATATACTATCATTCCATATAGCACTAAGAAAAAAAAAGTTAGGGATCGTAAGACTTCCTGATTGGAAAATGTGGAAAAATATGCATCTTACAGTCCATAAAATAAAGTTACAAATTTTTTTTAATGATGGTGTTGATGAAGTGTCAAATCCCAGTTTGCTGGTCTGTTTCCAGGCTTACCTATGATTTAGATTTCTTATACTTCAGCCCAGACTTTTTTTTTTTTTTTTTTTTTAAGACAGGGTTTCATGCTGTCACCCAGGCTGGAGTGCAGTGGCATGATAAAGTCTTACTGCAGCCTTCAACTTATGGGCTTGAGCAATCTTCTCACCTTAGGGATGGGTCACTATGTTGCCCAGGCTCACTATGGACTTCTGGCCTCAAGGGATCCTCCTGCTTTGGCTTCCCAGAGTGCTGAGATTTGAGGCATAAGCCACCATGCCAGGCTCAGCCCAGATCATTTAAAAATGTCTTAATGCCAAGCACTTTGAGAGGCCAAGGTGGGCGGACTACCTGAGGCCAGGAGTTCGAGAACAGCCTGGCCAACATGGCCCGGTCTCTACTAAAAATATACACAAATTAGCTGGATGTGACTGTGTGTGCCTGTAGTCCCAGCTTTTCAAGAGGCTGAGGCAGGAGAATCGCTTGAACCCAGGAGGTGGAGGTTGCAGTGAGCCGAGATCACGCTGCTGCACTCCAGCCTGGGCGACAGAGTGAGACTCCATATTGGGAAAAAAAAAGTCTTAAGTAAGTTTTCTTTGAACAATTATTCAAAATATGATACTGTTCAGAAATATCACCACAAAACATCAATAATGTTGTTATTTTGAAACTGATTACGTGTTGGACACTGTGCTAACTGCATTAAATATTCCTCTTGATTTCTCCTGGCCTTCTCGTGCATAATTAGGTTTTTCTTAGTGCCATTTACAGACAATACAATCAAGGTTTAGAAGTTTAGTTACTTCCAAGACTAACCAGCCAGCAAATGGTAGAGATAAATAAGACTTGAGTCTCTGCCTGGGACCTCAGTGCTTGTGGCCTTTGCTGTTTCAAGCAAAAGCAGGGGGATAAAAAGTTTCTGTTTACCTTTAAAACAATTTTCCTGACTCAGCAACTCTACCCTTTTGAATATTGTAGTTACTTCTGTCTTTCTCAGTCTTTCTGAGCTACTTTCCCAGTTAACCTACAGTACGTTTGTTTACCTCTCGGTACTTATCTGTTGTTACTCCCTTACAAATCAGTTTCCAGAATTTTAATCATTCTTGGCTCACTTCTCTGACAACCTAACCAGAGACATGTGCTGGAATTGCAGTCAGAAAAGTGCCCTGAAAACTTAAAATTAAAAAAAAAAAAAAAAAAACCTTTTATAGCCCATCTGATCTACACAGGAAATTAGAAAACACCACATACTTAACTGGAAAAATAGTCGAAATAAAACGAAAAGTGAGATTTACTGTTATTTTGATTTTTATTAAAAAATGTTTATCCCTTATCTAAGGCTTGGGGACACTGGAAATTAAGGAGCTGAATGCTCGCTTTATAGAACTTTAATGATCTTCTCTTATCATGTTATATTACCGTTTTCTAAGCCTGTGGTCAAATACAATAGCTTTATTAAAGCTGTGATTCAGTTAGAAACGGGAATAAATTTTTCTGCCACAGAGCACTGGTGAGAGATGAGAGAAGAGGAGAAGAGTTTTCTCTCTTTTCTCCCTCTTGAAGGGAGGAAACTCCTCAACAACAAAAGCATGGACGCCAGTGGCTTACCCCATTAGGGTCTATTCTTCTTTGCCCTTGGAGCGAAGCTTTCTTGAATTCACTGCCAAACAGCCAAGGGATACTTAGCTTCAAGTCTATTTGGAGAAGGAAAACAAAACAAAGCAAAAACCAGGGCCCTGGTTGCAATTTCGAGGCAGGATAACACTTGCTTACATTCTGTCTCAAGTGCTTACACAGCACAGATAATGACAAACGCTCACATTTGTCAATCATTTACAATGGACCAGGTGCTGCCAGAAGCATGGTCCATTTCTATGTCATTGACTCCCCTGAACGATCCCATGCAAGAGATATTATTATTATTTGCATTTTACAGATGAGGAAACTGAGGTGGGGAGTGTAACATGCTATAAACAGTGAAGCCAGGATTCGAGTGGGTAATTTGACTCCAAAGCCCACGCATTTGGCTATGATACTGCTAAACACCCACCTGCATTTGCCAGCAGGCCATGCACCATGGCTACTAGTGAAGGGTGGGGTTGGGGTGGGGGAGCCTCTCAGAGAACCACCAACCTCAATCCATCCTGAGAAACGGGGGATTTAGAAGGAAATTGTTGTGGAGCCCCTTAACTGAAACAGTGTTGGCTCCCTTTGAAGGGAGAGAAATGAAGCAATTTCAAAGAGTTGGGGGAGGTTAGAGGTCAGGACTAAGCCACCGTAGCTAAACGATGTAGAAATGCAAGCCTGTCATTGCTAAAGTGGCAAAATAGAATATCAGGACACATTCAAAACAACCTCACATAATTATGGAAATTAACTGTTGCTATTTCTGAGACATTTTTGCCAGCTGTGTGAAGGCCATATGACATCATGAACAATTACCGATGAAACAGGGGATGAGGAATTGAGGCTTGGGGCAACTGTATGACCTTGGCCAAGTTTCTTGACCTCTCTAAGCCTCAGTTCCTTCATTTGTAAAGTGGAGATATGAATAGCACCTACCTCTTAGTCTTTGCAAGGATTAAATGATGATAATGTAGGCAAAGTGCTTGACACAATGTACAATGTAAAGAAAGTGCCCAATATATGTTAATTCTTCCTTTTGCTCAATTCCACCTGCTATAAAACTGGGTCCCATCTGTTCTGAGAGAAATACGTTATTTGCCCATGAAGAGGAGGCTTTGAATACCAATCATTCAACAAATATTCATTGTGCACTCTCCAAGTCCCAGGAGGATGCTAGATGCTAGAGATACAGTGGTGTGTTCTTTGGGTCTGGTTTCTGCCCACATAGCGTTGACAGACTTACTGGTAGGAGTTGGGCATTGAAAACAATAAGTAAGAAAGGAGCCACAGAGAATGTAATGGGAGTATGTGCTCTGGGGTATCGAAAATGACTTCCCAAGGAAGTGACTGGTTAGTTAACGCCTTCAGGATGTGTGCTAGATGACTGAAGGGACAAGGAGGGTCTCAAATAAAGGCAAGTGCTGGTGTGAAGCCTCTGAGTCAGTGTAGAATAAGGCAGGTCAAAGCACCCAAAGCACAGATGGCTTGTTTGGCTGGTGCTGAGAGAGTGAGGAATGATTGGTATTAGGTGCAGTTAGAGAAAGAGCCAGAGGTGGGATTATGGAGGTCTTGCAGCTGTTCTGGAAGCCAGCTCCTCAGGTAAGGCTCAGGGCTTGGCAGCAGCCTCACAGCTCTGTTAAAATTCTAGGCATTAGGCCCCAGAATGGTAGATCTTCTTTGTGTGTGTGCCTTTCTTTCATTCTGCTTTGTCAGGGCTCCGTCAGGAATACAAAGGCCACTCAGTGTGTTACAAGATTGAAGGCTTACAACACAGGGAATTTGAATTTAACAAAACTGGGTTTGCTGGGCATGGTGGCTCATGTCTATAATCCCAGCACTTTAAGAGACCAAGACAGGAGGATCCCTTGAGCCCAGGAGTTGGACACCAGCCTGGGCAACTTGGTAAGACCCTTTAAATTCTACAAAAGAATTTAAAAAATAGCCGGGTGTGGTGGCACATGTCTGTAGTCCTAGCTACACGGGAGGCTGAGGTGGAAGGATGGCTTGAGCCCAGGAGGCTGTAATAAGCTGTGTATGCACCACTGTACTCCAACCTGGGCAACAGAGTGAAACCCTGTCTCAAACAAACAAAACAAAACAAAAACAACAACAACTGGGGTTGAGGAGGGTAGCTAGAGGAGCAAAAGTCAAAGCAGCAGCATCTGACCATCTGGCCTGGCAGCACAGAGAAGCGGATTTTCATCTTCCAGTTTAGGGCTGTTAAGAACGGAGCTTTTGCAAACATGCTAATTAATGTGTCTTTTTTGAAAATACAAACACGTTTCTATTGGGTACATACCTCGGAGTGGAATTGAATGTGTATCGGTGGCCAGTAGCTATTGCCTCACCTTAAGTGTTGTATACAAAAGAAGCTTCATGTCTCAGGGATCACAGCAGTGTCATTCTGGGACTTCTTCATCAGAGGAGCTTCCAGATAAGGTCTTAAACCTAGAAACATTCCATGAAAAAGAAAATGACTTCTTTTTTTTTTTTTTTTTTTGCTCTGTCACCCAGGCTGGAGTGCAGTGGTGCGATCTCGGCTCACTGCAACCTCCATTTCCTGGGTTCAAGCAATTCTCCTGCCTCAGCCTCCTGAGTAGCTGGGACTAGAGGTGCATGCCACCATGCCAGGCTAATTTTTGTATTTTTAGTAGAGATGAGGTTTCACCATGTTGGCCAGGCTGGTCTTGAACTCCTGACCTTGCGATCCACTGGGCTTGGCCACCTAAAGTGCTGGGATTACAGGCATGAGCCACTGTACCTGGCCAAGAAAATGACTTTGACTGCAGATGAGGAAAAACTGAAGCAGGCACATTTTCTAAAGGCAGAAGAAAGAGTTCGTTACTGAGAAATTTTCTATTGCTTGGTTGCAATGGAGGAAATTTGCACTGGAAGTTCTTTTGGGAGGGTCAGTTCTCCCTTTGCCTTATTCAGCACGTGGTTACCTGGGCAGATCCAAAGTTGCTGGCTTCAGAAAACTCTATATGAGTCGTGGGATCTTGCATCCATGGCAACGCATGCCTTACATACCATTTCATTTCAAACAATGGGAAATTAAACATTTGATGTGAAGCAATGTCAGGTTTCAAGTTGGAGGATGGGGAAGGGGTAAGATTGTGTCTCTAAGTGGCAACTTGTAAGAGGGAATGCTTAATGCAATGCACCTAAGGAAAGGTGTTGATAGAAAGCCTCCTCATTCTGTGGTGTGCTTAAAAGTGTTTCTCACTGCCCGGTTCCCTGGGCCTTCCCTGCTCTTGCATGTGGATTGCATCTCAGAATGCAAACCATACACACATGCGCACACACTCTCACACACACAAACAGCAATTGAAGGAGGGGAAAATGCCACCTGTCTTTAGAATGTAAGACTTTCAGCCAGGCATGGTGGCTCACGCCTGTAATCCAAGCACTTTGGAGGCCAAGGCGGGCGGATCACCTGAGGTCAGGAGTTCAAAACCAGCCTGACCGACATGGTGAAACCCCGTCTTTTTAACAAAAAAAAAAAAAAGAATGTAAGACTTTCTTTTTGATGCCTCACTGGCAAGGGTTGAGTGGTAGGCACTCACTAAATATTTAGTTAATAAGTAAATGAATGAATGCAGCCACTAACTCCTTGACGGAGGAAGGGTGACATTGGGGATGGGGTTTCATTTTGAGCACCAGTTTCCCTATTATGACTCTTAATGGCTTAATTCTGTGATTATCTTTATGTCCTAATAAAAAGCTTTTAACAATTAGGGGTTGTCTGTCTGAAGTTGTATTTTAAATTAATTGGGTAGTGTATTTAACAGCTTCCACTGTCTGTTAATGGTACAATGACAGGTGGAGAGCTAGAGCCTGTTTACAGTGACAATTGCTGCCAGTCTCTTTGGTTTTGTTTGTGTTTTTTTTTTTAATTTTTTGGTTTCTCCCCCCTCCTCCCCTCATCAACATCAATAAAGAAGGAATGACAGGCTGGTAGAACTGGCAGAACGAGAAGTCAAGTTCAGTGCTGAAAAGCAAACAAATGGTTTTTTCCTTGTTTTTGTCTCCTCTCATGTTGAAGTCGCTGCCATTAGTTTCAGGTATACAGCAGTTTTACTGACTCAACAGACAGGAAGCCATGCTCTTCCCTCCACAGTGTTTTCTGAGGAGTAAAAGGCCTCTACTCCTATCCATTGCAGGGAATTTTACCTTTTGGGATACGTTTTTGTTTTCCTAATAAACACACATGCACCCACACATGCATGAATGCCTAATATTTAGAGAGTCAAGTCTGGCAGGTGGAAATGAGCCCTTCTGACACATCTCTGTTTATTGCGTTGTTTCACCAACACAGGCTCAAATGCTAACTAGCTTTGCGAATAATTTGTGGACGGAAATGTGATCATTTTTCTAAGTCAGCTGGTGGGCTCAGTTCATTGCACTCCCCACCTAAAAATAAATTCTCTGGCTGACTGTGAACATACTGATACTTGCTGCAAGTGAAGCAAACTTATGGGGACCATTAAAGTGCCAGGGCATTGGAAAATAACAGTGAAGTGAATGCTGATTTGCATTTATGTCATAAAATAACTTGTCACCTTTAATTTATCACAGTAATTGGTACCAGAGGAGAATGTGTGATTCTTATACTTGGTTCAAAGCCACCTTTTCTTTCCCTCTCCTCAAATAGTAGTGGGTGCACTTCTGAAAATAAGTGATCTTAGATCTTTTCTGAATCACTAGAATTTGGGAAGTAAGATGCATCCATGTGCTCAAAGAAACTAATAATAATGGCTAATATACTTTGTATGTTTATTTTAAACCGGGCACCCTGGTGGGTAGTTTTATTAGAGCAGGTAAATTTCACAATAATCCAATGAAGTATGTGCTATTATTGTCCTCATATCACAGATGCAGAAACTGAGTCACTGGAAAATGAAGTAACTTGCCCAGGGTCATATAACCAGTAGGTGGTAGAGCCAGGATTTGTGTTCAGGCAGTAAGACCCTAGAGCCCATGGTCAGAACCACTATGCTGAACTTGTCCAAGCCTGGCTTAGACTAAATGTATATGCTAACATAAACATTGAGAATGGGACGAATACCTGGGAAAAGTACACAGCCCCAATATCTTCAAACCTTTAAGAAAAATAGAGTGAGAATAACACATCGTTACCTTTTTCAAACTAAGAGAGACATCCGACCAGGGATAAGTAAGTTATTCCAACTAGGGTTAGAAAAATAACCAGCGGTGTGTGGTGATTACCAGTGGGGTGTGGTTATTACCAGTGCAGTGGAGGCATGGTGCTCTTGGTTATAATGGAATGCTTTGAATTTTCTGACTCTGTTTCTTGCTAAAGAAACAGCCAGCCAAAGCCACACATAATAGATGCTGCATCTTTATCAAGGAAATTCTCCAGGTCTCTCTCTATTTAGCTATGATCAGAGCAGATATACACTTTAGTTCTATAAATCAAAAGTTGACTTCTTCTACATTGACAAATTCTGAAGTATTTATGAGGGTAAGTCTCCCATGTTTCATAGAACAGGAGAATTTGGCTTCATCTGACTGTCTGGCATGTGAATACCCTGAAAAGGGGTATACTTTTGGGCATTTTGCAATATGTAAATTGCATTGCATTTGATGATAGACAGATCAAGGTTTACGTCTTCCCTCTAACACTGCCATGGAATCTGAGCAACTTACTTTACTTCTCTGACTTCTATTTCCCCTCTGTCAAAAGAAGCTGATGATACTTCCCTGAAGAATAAGTAAGCTAAAGGCAAGTGTACACATTTAGCTAACATTTGTAGGACACTTTATAGACTATGGCAATGAATACCCCAGCTCTCTTTCATTTGGCTTGTGATTTGTAAGTATTCTGACTACATGCACTATGCTAGGTATCTTTTTTTGAATTGTAGTAAAATGTACATAACATAAAATTTACCATGTTAATCTTTTTTTTTTTTAGACAGAGTTTTGCTCTTGTTGCCCAGGCTGGAGTGCAATGGCATGATCTCGGCTCACTGTAACCTCCACCTCCCACGTTCAAGCAATTCTCCTGCCTCAGCCTCCTAAGTAACTGGGATTATAGGCATGTGCCGTCATGCCCAGCTGATTTTGTATTATTACCTGTTGGTTAGGCTGGTCTTGAACTTCCGACCTCAGGTGATCTTCCTGCCTCAGCCTCCCAAAGTGATGGGATTACAGGCGTGAGCCACCACGCTGCCTCATGTTAACCATTTTTAAGTGTATTGTTCAGTGGCATTAAGTGCATTCACACTTTTATACAACCCTCACCAACATCCATCTGTAGATATGTTTTATTATCCCAAACTCTGTACCCATTAAAAAATTACGCCCCATTCTTCTCTTCCCTGGTCCCCTGGCAACCACCATCTTCCTTTGTGTCTTTATGAATTTGACTATTCTATGTACCTCATCTAAGTGGAATCACACCGTAACTGTCTTTTTGTGTCTGGCTTATTTCACTTAGCATAAGGTCGTCAAGATTCACCCACATTGTAGCATATGTCAGAAACTCATTTGTTTTCAAGGCTAAGTTATTTTAAGGTTGTATGTATATACCACATTTGGTTTATCCATTCATCCATTGGTGGACAATTGGTTATTTCCACCTTTTGGCTATTGTGAATAATGCTGCTATGAGCACTGGTGTGCAAATATCTGTTTAATTCCCTGCTTTCAATTCTTTTGAGTGTATACCCAGTAATGAGATTGCTGGTCCTATGATAATTGTAGGTTTAATTTTTTGAGGCTGGATGTCCTATGTGTATATTATTTGCAGCAGAAGGGGTGTTGAGAGGTACCTTCAGGGATTCTCAAGTGTTCCTGCAGGACTGTCCCACCGTCAGTGCTCTAATGAGGTCAAGGACCTGCAAGGCAGCTCCTTAAAAACAAGACTACATTACTTAATCACTTAGGCTCTCTGATGCCTACCTTTCTTCCCCAGTTACAGGTGACAGATTGCCAGAGCAGGGAAAAGTAATTCCAAAGACATCAGTATGCAAGCCAGAATAGGGAGCGTTATGGTTTAAAACTGTTTCTCTACTGTTTTGCTATGGATATGTGTCTGAATGTGACACATCCCACTCCCAGTCCACCCCCTCCTCTTTCTGCTGGAAGAGGGAAGGCAGGAACATTGGGGTGTGTTAACCCTTCCAGAACCAGCATCAATGACTTCCTTAAAGTGTTCCATGTTTCAGCAGCCCTGTCTCAAGTTAGAAGAGAAGCTGCCATTCACTGGATGACATTAATTGTTCTGTAACTGACAGACACTGAAAAGTCTCATTATCACCAATAACGGGGGCATCTCATTCATATCCCACCTGTCAAGACAGTCAGTTTGGGTTGTGTATGCATCCGGCAAAAGCCACTCAGCATCACACACAAGAAGAATCATGCACTCTGGTGCAGTACCTCCCCCATCCAGCCCAGTCTCCATAGGGATGTCACAAGAGAAGATCACAGGTAACCACTATTGGGAAAATAAACTCATTCTTTTGATGTTGCATCTAACCTGTTGCTGATCTTCGCAGAGAGGTCAGCTTTTCAGAGAGAAAAGTGTTTGACTTTGTGGATGATGAGTAAGTGGCAGGAAGTTCTGAGACAGCCCTCTGAGCTACGGAATTACAGCTGGTTCTTCAATGGTCACTTGGCAGAGTCATTTTCCTGAGTGTCCCAGATGGGGCTTTGTAGGAAAAGCAATTCTGGCTGCCTCATGAGGGGATCTGCTTAAAGGGAGAAGTCACTGGATATGGTGTGACGATCATGGGCCTCAGCAGCAGATAGACCAGGGTTTGCATCAGTACTAATTAACTATGTCACATGGGGCAAGTTACTTAACCACTCTGTGCCTGTTTCCCCATCAATGAACTAAAGAGGATTTTTAAAAATCTGCCTTTCTTTGGTCATTTATTAGCTATGTGGGCTGAGGTAGATCAACTTTTAGTCAGCTTTAGTTTCTTTATCTGCAAAATGGGCAGAACAATTCCTCCCTCTAAAGGATTGTTGCGAAGATGAGGTAATATGTAAATACTACATAGTAGGTACTCAATAATTGTTAGATATTACTATATCGAGCTACCTTTTACCCTTTTGGTGGTAGATGAGGTATGAATAATTAGAATGTACACACAGAAAATAAGGTTTAGACTCGAATAGGAAACATCTGTGTTGAGTGTTCCGTGGACATTTTCATTGTTATTTCTGCCAGGTTGTTTGAGCCTGATGCCAATTCTCACCTTGCATTATAGAAAGCAGAAGTCTTTCATAATCTGATTTGTTCTCTCAGCACAATGTTGTGGTTAAGCAAGATGCCCCTGGAAACAATGACCAGGGATGAAAATCATGGCACCTCAACTTCCAAGTCTTAGGATTTGGAACAATTCCTAATTTTCTTTGTACTTCAGGTTTCTTATCTGTAAAATAGAGGCAAGAATTGCATCTGTCAAAGTCATGATTAAATTCATGCGATAAAGCATGTAGCAAAATGCCCAGAATGGTATGTAGCACAAGGCAAAGTGTAAAATAAGTCTTAGCCATTATTATTACCCAGAAGCTTTCCTGTGCAACTGCCACAGTCAGAGGCAGAGAGGCAGTGGCATGCTGGAGTCACTCATACTGCCTCAGGGGAGTTGATGTGTGGCTCTCTTTCCAACTTTGCATTCAATGACATCACATCTGTAGCTTGAAACTGACCACAGTGGGAATGTTTACACCATAGAAATTGGCAAACATTACAGATCAACCCCTGTCCGCATCCCCTACCCAAAGCCAATTGTTAAACATTCACCAAGACACTGCTGAGTGCAAGAGAACACACTGCGCCACTGAGCCTCCTTTTCCACAGCTTCAACGCAGGGTGAAGACAGGGGTCCCGGCCAGGTCAAAAGGCTACTATCCAGTTAAACAGATGAAAAGAGGTGGATACCCCTCCTCTCCTGACCATGTAGTCTTCACCCCTGTACAATGCAGTAGGTGAAATATCTGTTGTCATGGGACAATCATTCCAGACATCATTTCCACCCCTCCTACTTTTTGAATGCTTTCTTTAATCAGGGGTCTTTAACTGTAAGCAACAGAAATACACATCTGGGAAACATAAGCAAAATGGGAATTTAATGGCAAGAAATGAGGATTTGAAAGGAAGTTTGAAGTCCGTAGCTTGGAATAGACAGGTCCCAGGCGGCCGCAGAACTTCTGGTTGCAGGACCTCCCCAGCTGTCTCCCCATCTGGAAAAAATAGTTCAGAAGCAACTTCATTTTTTTTTTTTGAGACGGAGTCTCATTCCCTCACCCAGGCTGGAGTGCAGTGGCACAATCTCGGCTCACTGGAAACTCCGCCTCCCGGATTCAAGTGATTCTCCTGCCTCAGCCTCCTGAGTAGCTGGGACTATAGGTATGCACCACCACTTCTGGCTAAATTTTGTATTTTTTAGTAGAAATGTGGTTTCACCGTATTGGCCAGGCTGGTCTCAAATTCCTGACCTTGTGATCTGCCTGCCTTGGGCTCCCAAAGTACTGGAATTACAGGTGTGAGCCACCATGGCTGACCAAGAAGCAACTTCTTAAAAGGGAGAATTCAACTGACTGAGTTTAGATAACATGCCCACTCTTTGGCATGATGAGTGTGTATGGGAGAACCATGTATGGGAGAACTAGATTTAGGATTCAATAACAGTAACCGCAACTGGATAAGTTTCCAAAGCAAACCAGATGTTCTTGAAGAAATAGATGCTGAGTGACCATAACCACAACAAATGTTCATTCTGCCTTCTTAGTGCCCTCAGTGGGAAATGTTTTGTAGTCCATTTCTGCAAAGGAGATGGTCATGGCAACTAACTCTCATGTCCACGGTCTTTCACAGAATGTGAGGGCAGCATAGATCCACGAAAACAAAAAACAAACAGAAAACAAAAACAAAAGAAACAACAACCCAAAGCCCATCGGACTGCAGAAAACAATGACCTCAAAGGAAAAGCTGCCTGCCTTTAGCTTGAGTAATCCCAAAGTTTACTGAGTTCACGAGAGTGCACTTCACAGGGTGATCTTCATGTGGCATTCTCTGGGGAACGACTTAAGAACTTAATCTGCCCTTTTCACCTCCAGTTTCTCCCATTCCTGCCCTGGGTGATTAATGTGATGATGGCTTTGATGACAGCTCTGCAGAATCCCAAGGGATCTATAATCTTGGGATGACATCATAGGGTGATTTGTTTGCTTCCAGGCTCCTATACGTTTCTTTAGGTACCAGCTAAGCACCCAGGAAAGTCTTCTGTAAACCTGTCAGAAATATTGTGGGGGCCTTACTGTGCCTTTTCTTATTTGGATTTCCTTTTCCTTCTGTCCTGTATTGTGATACATTTAAGAAAGGTGGTTTATCCTCTTTTTTCTTTTTTTGTTGTTTATAGCAACTCTGTTGATGATGGCTGTGTTTCTTCGGCACTATCTTGACGATCTCCCTGCCACAGCAGGGTTCTGTGGCTTTGCTTTTGAGGAATCTGTGAAGAAAATGATTTGGAAAAGAATCAGTAGCGAATCCCTACAGTAGTCATATGGCAACGGCTTTTTTGTTTTTTTAAGCCAGGATATCACTCCCTTCACCCAGGCTAAAGTGCAGTGGTGTGATCTTGGTTCACTGCAGCCTCAGCTTTCCAAGCTCAGGTGGTCCTCCTAGCTCAGCCTCCTGAGTAGCTAGGACTACAGATGAGTGCCACCATCCCCAGCTAATTTTTTTGTATTTTATTTTAAGTAGAAACAGGGTTTTGCTGTGTTGTCCAGGCTTGTCTCAAACTGCTGGGCTCAAGTGATCTGTCTACCTCGGCCTTCCAAAGTGCTAGGATTACAGATGTGAGCCACCATGCCTGGCTGGAAACTCCTTTTGATAGAATGGGTCATGGGAGGGAGAGTCATTACATAAGCATCTCATGAACTGTATAGCACAGACAATGTTGGTGCCTTTAAGTGGGATTATTAAGCACAGAATGTTTTACTACATATATTAGTTCATACTCATACTGCTATAAAGAACTGCCTGAGACTGGGCAATTTATAAAGAAAAGGGGTTTAATTGGCTCACAGTTCCACAGGCTATACAGGAAGCATTGTGAGAAGCCCCAGGAAACTTACAATCATGGCAGAAGGCGAAGGGGAAGCAAGCATATCTTATCATGAAAAAGCAGGAGAGAACGAAGGGCGAAGTGCTGCACACTTTTAAACCACCAGATCTCATGAGAACTCTGTCACCAGGCAGCACTAGGGGGATGGTGCTAACTCACTAGAAACCACCCCATGACCCAATCATCTCCCAACAGGCCCTACCTCCAACACTCAGGATCACAATTCAGCGTGAGTTTTGGGTGGGGACAAAGAGCCAAACCATATCACCACATAACCACTTTTGAACTGGGTGGAAATTGGTAGAAAATAAGCCATTTAATCTGTGTTTCCACTTCTTTCTTGTGTCCCGGTAGTCAATGTCTAATATTTACTGAGTCTTTGCTATGTGTTGGGCATTGCTGTAAGTACTTTGCATGTGTTAATTCATAAATAGGTTGGTCATATTATTCTTCCTATATTCAGATGAGGAAACTGAGGGTCAGAGAGCATAAGTAAACTGCCTAAACTCTCAGAGCCAGAAAATGGAAGAGCCAGGGTTCAAACCTATAGAGTCTCCCTCTGTAATTCGGCCCTTACCACTATGCCATAGGGCCTCCCTAAGGGGTGAGGATTATGATATCCATCTCCTACCCTCTGTGCCTGGCACTTAGTAGGTAGGTGCCTACTTACCTCTACAGCCTCAAATTTTGCATTCCCCTTCTAGGGTTGTACTCTTCAATCACACCAGGCTTTCATTTCCGTACAGCAAGCTCCTTCTCTCAGGCTCTCAAACATGCAATTCCTTCTGATTGAAATGCTCTCCATTCCTTCTTTCCCCCTCTATGCTGACTGACTTCTGCACATTGCTCTGGTCTCTGTTTAAATGCCACATCCTTCAACCTCCATTGTGAGGTTGTCCCCTATTAACACTCTCATAGGGCCATGTATTTTCCTGTCATCCCATTTATTACAGTAATAATTTGCTTAATGTCTGTCTCCTCTACCAGACTCTACACTACAGAGGATCAGAAACCATATCTCTCCAGTTAACTGACCTGTCCTACCACCTAACACAGCGTCTGACCCACTGTGTCAGAGGAAGCCAGGCTGTCAGTTAGCAGCCAGGAAACATTAATGCAATGAGAGGTGCTTAATGCCTGTTTGCCAAGTGAAGGCTTTATTCAAAATGAAGGCTTTGAATAAAGCAGGGGAACTAAAGATAGGGCTTAGGATGACATCTCTGTTGTTCCATGGATTTGAACCTTTACATCTTATATCCAGGAAATGCTATTCAACTTACATAAGGGGCAATCAGAACTTACTGTTGGTCTTAGTGCTGGATCACTAGTTCAGGAAACTCTCTGCTACTCCAGATGTTAACCTGTTAGTTGCGGGACCATGGGACAGTGAGGGGGTATTGTTCAGAAACATGGAAGAGTCACTCTGGGGCCTCAGAGTAGACATTTATCAATTGAGCTGGAAGTATTTCAATAGTCTAATAACCAACATAACTATACTGTTACATGCAGCACATACCTGGGCCATGAGTAATCACTTGAAAACAGCCCAGGAGGGATTTCACATGGAGCACCAACTTCTGAATTGCTAAGTCTAGAGTCATTACAATAATTTTTATGACATGAGTCATGCATCCAGGATCGTAGTATCAGAAAAGACAGACACTATGTGGAGTTGGGTCATGAATGTTACATTGCAGGGAGGCTTTGGATGGGTCCCAACCATAAACAGGTGGAGGAGAAGGGAGCCACACAGCAATGTTTTCTGGGCATCTTTTATTAGCTCAATGCCTTGATAAGTCAAAGATGCTTAACCTTTTTTTTCATTAGCATTTTTGATTTTGCTAATAGGTCACTAGAGATAGGCTCACTAAATAATGAAATTGAATGTGCTGCCTCTGGGAGTGCAAGGTTGAGATTCATGTGTGATGGCAAAGCCTTTCGTTTTTGAAAGGTTGGCAGAATGTGCTCTTCAGTGTCGAGAGGCCAAAGATCAAGTGGTGATGGCTGGACTTTACATGGTTGGGAGCTGTGGCAGAGGTAGGACGCCGACTGCAAATGAAAAGTAATTTTCCCTGGAGTAACTTGACCTTTATTTTAATCCTAAATGTAACCTGCAGAGGCACTAGCTCTTTCTCCTGCAATGTGGCATCATTTTGCTGTCTCCGATGCTGATTGAAGGTCAGTGTGAGGGCTATCTGTACCAGAGGCAAAGGCTGCTTCGTTGCCACTCTACCACATGTGATTCTTTTTAACAATCCTTCCCCTTTCCCCTTGTTTCCAATCTTTTCCTTTCGTCTTTCCTTTTAATCATTTTCCTGGCATATATCTCAAACTTGCTGGTGGCAAACAGAACAGAATTTGTTACTGACTCTTGGGTCACTTGTTTTATGGATCATTTCAGGTCAAATCCTATTAAAGTAAATGTTTCCATTGTGGAGAAATCTCTCTGAATAACCAAATAGGGCATCTAATCCTCAAGTAAGGGCCAGCTTATTGCAAGCAGGATTTGATAACAGGCTTTAGAAGGAGCTCAGGTGGACTTTGTTTCTAGCAATAAGGCAAACTACATGACCTAAAAACCTTCCCTCTGTAAAACACCTATGCATGTTTTGTAAAATATAACAAACATCTTTTTAAATGCATAGCTGAGCTCATAAAAATGTAAGGAAAATCCCCAGGGACCTAAAACAAAGAGACAACCAAAAGCAGAATGATAGGTGTGAGCTGAAACTGGAGCTGCCCTGGTTTTGTGCATGTGTGTGTCTGGTCTTTGTAATCAGATTGGGTTTAATGTGCCCCAGTGGGAGGGAAAGTTGGATCTTTCAGAGACCCTCCATAAAGCCAGGACTGTCAAAGGAAAACTTTATCCTTCTAGCAAAGGAAGATGTGAGAGGAGATTGCTTGTCTTAGCTTGAACTCTGGTTGGGAAAAAAATGAAAGTCTCTGGGAAGATTCCTCCTGTTGTCATATGTTTGTTATTTAAATTTACACTTTAAAATGATTAACATAAAAGTGACCCAGTCTGGCTTTAACCCTGGGTTGTCTGCTACAAGGAAATGAAAACATCTTGGGAAAGACATACGTTCACCAAACAAAATGAGAGTCTCACAGATAAAATCCTGCCGGAACATGAGTTTACAATCTAAAATTACAAAATAAAAAGCCTCCATGTGTCAAGTTGCTGATTTGGGCAAACAAAACAAAACTTAACAGGACACCTAGTTAACTTCAAGTTTCAAATAAATAATACATAATTTTTAATATAAGTATATTCCAAATACTACTTGCAATACATATATACAAAAAAATTGTTCACTGCATATATGAAATTTAAAGCTGACTGGGTTTCACATATTTTATGTGGCAGCCCTAAACGTGCAAAAGTCAGGAGACACACAAAAGTCTGGGGTACAGGATTAGAGCACCCCAGAACTTCAGATAGAGTAATCAGATGTATACTTTTAAATGATCGAATACATTAAAGAAAGTCTTGAATACACGAGAAAAGAAGAGAAAATATTTTTTAAATGTTTGGCAATTCTTGAAAAAGAACAAAATAGGACTTTTGGGAATAAGAAAATAGTCATTGAATTCAAACAGACAGAAAAAACAAATCTTTAGGGATGGTTAAGCAGCAATGTAGACACTATCAGAGAGAAAGCTAATCAAATAAAAGACAGATCTGAATACGCAGAGAGCAACACAGAAAGATAAAAAATATGTGAGAGAGATTGGGCCATGAAGGATAGAAAGATAACATATGCCCAATAACAGTTCTCTAAGGAGGGAAGAGAAAGAATAAGAAAGAGAAAATAAGAGATGATGAGTGAGAATTTTTCTAGACCGGAAAATAAAAGGAAATTCTTAGATTTAAGAAAGAGCATGTTTCTATCAGAAAAACAACACTAACAAAATCCCAGTGAAGACCCAGCATGGTGTCTCATTCTTGTAATCTCAGCATTTTGGGAGGTTGAGGCGGGAGGATCGCTTGAACCCAGGAGTTTAAGACCAGCTTGGGTAACATAACAAGATGTTTTCTCTACAAAACAAACAATAAACAAATCCCCAACCATATATAAATACATTATAATGAAATTATAGGACACCAAAGACAAAGCAAAAAACTTTAAAAGAATTAGAAAAGATGTATTTAGAAAGAGGACAAAAAAGAAAAAGATGAGGAGGAAAAAGTACAGCTCACTCTTTGGCACTAGATAGATCTATCTTCAAGCCAGAGCCCCAACCAAGTCTTCCAGCCATGTGGGCAGTTTACTTAATCCCTTTGAGCCTTAGCGTCGGTGTCTGTAACAGAAATATTTGGTGTATAGATATCATTACTTATCCTAATAATCTTGAAAAATGCCTAACCCAAAGCCTGGTTTGTTAGTATGTATTCAGTAAAAAGTAGGTATTGATGTTATTGACGGAACTAATTTCCCTGTGATATTAATTCCTACTGTACTCTCCCTATGCAGCCAATCTTGGGGTGATTACTATTTAAATGGATGCCTTATTGCAGAAAGTACATAGCACCCCTGCTGGAAAAGTTTAACCCACTACTACCGGGCTCCCTGAACCCTCCAAGGGAAGCTATAGAGGTCGTGCCTCACCACAGGCAGCAGAATATCTTTAGGTTGTTCAGAAAACCATTATGAAAATTTCTCTTTGTACCCTCCTTTTCTTCAAACCTTTCCCGAAATTTAGAGATAAACACAGGCCAACTTGTAAGCCTTCCTTGACCTCCCTCCAGATGAGCATCCAGAGTCCAGTCATATGGTCCCATGGCACTTTTCCCTACTATAGATTGCATTGTTCATATTTAGCATCTGCTAGATAATTATCTGTCTTTCGCTGGTAGACTCTAAGCTTCATGGAGGCAGGTTCTTACCTATCTTGCTCACCATTGAATCCACAATGTCTAGTATGCAGCCTGGGGCTTTTTAGGAGGTAGCTAAAAAGTTTTCAAATCTGCAGGTAGGGAAAAGAAACTGGAAGTCAGGAATGAAATTCATTTGCATAGTTGTTGTACATAAAAACATGGCATTTTTCTGGAGTTGAAATGGACTCCAGAGACTACGTAGTCTTTCTATTGCTTTTCCAGATGAGGAAAATAAGGAGTTCACCAATTTGTCTTACGGTCCAGGGCTACTAAATAGTAAATATCAGGCTCAAATGCAATTCTGCCAGTTCCCAAACAATATTGCTTCACTTTTATCACGTTACCTCCATGACCTTGGCTGTGTGTGGAAGCCAGGTACAAAAGGACAAATAGTGTATGATTCTACTTATATGAAATATCTAGAATAGGCAATGATATAATATAGACACAGAAAGTAGATTAGAGGCTATTGGAGGCTAGAGGAAGGGAGGAATGAGGAGTTACTGCTTAATGGTTACAGAGGTGTTTTGGCATGGGGTCAGGGGATTGATGAAAAAGTTTCAGAAATAGACAATGGTGTTGTTGCACAAAGTTGTGAGTATATGTAATGACACTAAACAGTGCACTTAAAAATGATCAAAATGGGGCTGGGCACAGTGGCTTACACCTGTAATCCCAGCATTTTGGGAGGCCGAGGTGGGCAGATCACTTGAAGCCAAGAGTTTGAGACCAGCCTGGCCAACATGGTGAAACTCAGTCTCCACAAAAAATTACAAAAGTTAGCCTGGCATGGTGGTGCACACCTGTAATCCCGGCTACTCAGGAGGCCGAGGCAGGAAGATCATTTGAACCAGGGAGGGGGAGGTTGGAGTAAGCTGAGATTGTGCCACTGTACTCCAGCCTGATGACAGAGTGAGACTCCATCTCAAAACAAAACAACAAAAAAGAAAAATATTATGTTATGCATTATTTTACCACAATGAAGAAAAGAGTTCATTACTAATCGTTCCCCAACCACTTTGCCTCTCCAGGCCAGTTGTGAGGTGAGGACAAAGTCTTTAGTGAACATTAGAAAGGAAAAAGAATCATTGTGAGGAACGTGTAAAGTGGCAAAGACAAATGCATGGTGTATCTAATTAAAAGTGACACCTCTCTATTTTTTAACCCACAATTTCTCAGCAAAGTAGAATCTGTGAGTTGGTACTGGAAAAATGCCAGTTCTACATAATTTTTCTGCATAGGGTGTAAAATAACTGATAAAACCGTAAAAGACACCATATGGCACAGATGAAGGAGAAAAAAGTTCTTTTTTTGTTGCTGTTACTCAATGAACAATTAGTTCTCTATTCTCCTAAAAAAAAAAAAAAAAGAAAAAAAAAGAAACTAAACTAAACTAAGGTGCCATTAGGAGAAAAATTTCCAAAGTGTCAAGAAGACATATCCAAAATGGAAAGAAAGTTGGAAAGATAAATAAAATGAGCATTCCTTTAGCTATATTTAGTGGAGTCCTGCAGAGAAAAAAATTCTAGCTAGGCAGCATTAAGACATAGTTTATTAATGCAGTTTCCCCCACAGCAGGACACAGAAAGAGAAACTGGTAAAACAGTCACATTAAAAAATTATGACTCCTACATCTGATCTTTATGAATACACAGAAGAGGAACTGTCCTCGTGAGTCGTCCTTGGGCCATGTTGAAGCAGAGATGCAAAAGATTATTATTATTATTTTTGCTTCAAAGCACTGTTTGCTCACACATGGTTGGAACAGACTGAAAGTTACTTCCCATATTTAGGGAATGTTTCAAGTATTTATAGAAAGACCCTATGTAAGATTTTGAACAGTTATCCCAATTACATTCTGAAATAAAGCACTACATTCTTTTGTTTTTAAAGAGTGCTCAAAATTGAAGTCTGTTTGTATTGCCTTTGGGGAAATATTGTAGTAGGTAGTAATCTGGTTATAAATGGAATTTCCCTAGAATCTTAGAGCTGAAAGGGAGCTTACTGATGATCTAATCCAGCGTTTTGCATAGTGCAGCCTGTGCCCCACCAGTGAGTTATGAAATCAATTTAGAGGGTCACAGTTAGCGTTAGGAAATAGAGGAGGAGAAGGAGTAGAACAGCATTGGATGAAAAAGGAAAAGTACATTATACATACTGCTTTGTGAAATTTTTGTTTCAGTGGTATGAGTGTGTGTCTCTCTGCCTAACCGAGGTCACAATATAAAATATGCGTGTCTTACTGAGAGTTCTGGTCCAAAAAATTGGAAATTATCAACCTAACCAAATAGCTTCCCATTGCAGGCAAGGTAACTGGAGCCAAACAGGGAAAATGACTTTCTCCAGTCACACAGTGTGTCAGAAGTAGCCCAGGTCTCCTGTCTTCCAGTATCTTTCCATTAGACTTTCATGCCTAAAATACGTTTGAAGGTGATGTCAACCCTTGTCCTTTGATTTCCATACCTCCTTGGCGGCTGACATTCTATTCTCTTCTGGAACATTTCCTATGCTCTGAATTCCCTTTTCTCCATCTCTAGCACTCCCACGGCCCTTCTACCACTTGGGATCAGTGATTTTGTGTGATGTGGGCTGGTGTGCACAGGGGCAAATATCAGCGCTTAGGCTTGGATGATCCATGACTCATGGATAGCTCACGGTAGCTCAGAAGATTTGGAGTTCCACAGCTCACTGCTTCCTGGAGCTGATGAGCCACATCAGGAATAGCATTACAGCCTCCTTGTGAAAAAGAGGAAAGTACATATGACCACTCACTTGGAGGGCATCCTCAGACACAAGATAGCTAGCTGACAGCTGTGGGTTCTGGGTAATTCCTGCCAGACTCAAGCACTCTAGCTGGTTTTCCTGGGTTCAAAATGAAGCATGTAGTGTTCCGTAACTGCAGAGATACAACAGGATTATGAAAGAGGATCATGTCTGGAACTTAAGGTGCCTCTGTCTTTGAGTTAGAAGAGAAATGTTCCACCTCACCAATTAACAAACACTTATATTGCATTTGCTGTGTGCCTGGCATTATTCTGACAATATTATAAATATTTACTCATTTAATCCACATAATCAACCTTAAGGTCTTAAAGAACTCTCCTAGCTGCAGTTGTAGGCAGAAGGTTGAGAAGCATTGAGATGTGTTAAAATAATTTTTCTTTCTGATTTGTAGACAGGAGGGTGAGTACACTTAATAGAGTCTAGAACTATGTCATTGACAAAGCGAATTAATCAACAGTCAAATCCAGGGAGAGAAGGTCAATTGCTCGCTTTCTCTTGGCAGAAGGAATAGGGAAGAGGGTTGTTCTTGCAAAGATTCATCACTTCTTGAAGCTTTCCAGAAGTGGTGATGGATTTGCAATAAGCCATCTGCTTTTTTTTTTTTTTTTTAAATCTAAGCCACCCTCATATATTTGTAGTATAGCTGCCTTGATGCCGAAGTCTGCTTGGGCCCTGAAACCACCCACTCAAACCCATGTGGAGATCAAACCTGTGCCCTTGGCCTTATGAACCAGTACCTTGCATAGTGCTGGAAGAGGGTCCTTAGTAAGCAATTTGTTGAATTAATTTACTACCACATGTTTAAAACTGATATAGACCTTGGAAACAGCCAGATTTGGCTTTGATAATGAAAATTACTGAAGTGTAAGAAGGAAGAGTTTTTTTTTTTTTTAAAGAGGAATAAAAAGTGAGTTTTTTTGTTTTTTGGAAGCACCTGTATGTGCTTGTATGTTTTATATGTTAACATTTAAATCCACAATATTCTGATTGAATCTCCATTTCACAGATCAGGGAACTAAGTTAAATGACTTGCTGAAGGTAAGCAGGCAGGGAACAGAATTCAGAATATTATCTGCCTGCAGAACCCATTACTCTTGCCGAATCATGCTGTGGTCTGAAGTTGTTTTGTTGTTGTTGTTCATTTAAGAAATGATTTCACCCTAGCAGGATTCACTGACCATGGCGAGGTTTTAATTGATCTTTCCATGCCGTAGCCTACTTATTATCTATGCGGAAGAGCAACAGTTAAAACCCATTCTGTAATTAAGTCTTGGTTCCATTAACAACTCCACCACGTAATTAAACTTACTTCTCGAATAGGCAGATATGGTTCACTAAAGAATCTGAGAAGAGCCATTTAAATTATGCTCAGTGTTTTGCTCTGGGTTAACCACGATCAAGTCTGGGCTTGGAACTGAAATTTAGAAAGAATGTAGAGAATGCTGCTGGCCCACAACTCACCAGTGCTAAATCTTCATGGGGGCCAGGATGTATTTCCTGTGCAATCTGTGAAACTTCTAACTTATTACTGCTATTCTTTTCCTCCATGAATACATTGGGTAAAAATGCAGGTTGCCAAATACTTGTCCTGTTCTTCAAACAGCCTCCATTAACTTAAACAGCAAATCTAATAGTGAAATTATCCCCAGAAATGCAAAATGTTTCTTTCTGAAAGGTGTAATTATGAGAGGTATTACATTAACAATGTCTCGAAAAAAGATAAATTTGCCATTATCAGTACATTCTATGGCTGTACTGTGAATACATTTTACTTACACCACACATAGCTTATGGACTATTTTTTTTTTTTTAAGGCTAAGATTTGGCTTAGCAAAAGGCACTGAAAACATAAGGATGACATTAAATAGTTAAATTACACACTACATTGTAATGTAGAGTGAGAGGGGGGAGCCCACATAGATTTAATAGCTTCCTGACTCTATAAAACCCTAGGTTTACAAACGGAAGTCAAATAAAAAACTATTAAAATTGCAACCAAAAGCCGATTTGAGTTGAAGGTCATTAAATAAAAAGAAAGTAACAGGCAAGATCACTTGAGCCCAGATACCAAAGAAAATGCCAAAATATAACATAAAAGCCTGTAAAATAAAAATCAACCTCTTCCTCTTGAGTCAAAAATCCAAAAGTATTTTGTTTGAAGTCCTAAAAAGGGTCCAAATGTCAAAGAACTGCACGCTTTTTTGGTCTCACGCTGGCTGCTCTGAGGGGACCATGCAGTTAGTACCCGGAAAACAGTACAACCTCTTTAGAGAACTAGATGAGTCCAGATGTTGGATAATATGACCTCCTGAATCCATTGGAATTTATGCCAGGAGATTAAAGATAAGAATTAATTTATGACTTTCTCTACCTGTTCCCAATGTGGCCTCAGCTTATTATCTGTACACATTGCGATGCACGGTAATTATGATGCTGAAAATAGTTTGCCACATGTGATCACTGTAGTTAAGTTTTAAAAGGGGGCATTTGTCATATTTTAGTCCCCACATCTGGTTCTATCATATTTGCCAAATGATTAATATAGGAATATATTACAGTGAAATCCTTTCATATCAAAGTTTTATTTACCAGGAAATAGAACACTTTCCTCCCATCTGTCTTTCCATCTCCCCCCACATTCTAAGCTAAACTCAAATTGCCAGCACCAGGGTTCATCTGAGTGAAGACAGGGAGTCTGCTCTTGTCTTTGTTCAATTCTATAAGTTCTGTAGTCACAACTGGCTTGGATATGCATCCTTTGTTTTAAAAGCACATCCACAAGAAAGAAAACCTAAATCTTATTCTGAAAGCAGATGGGGCACCAGAAACATCAAACAAGTTAAAACCACAGGAATTAAATTCTAAATTTTAAACTCCCTTTTATTGAAATATAAGTTTGTTTAGTATATTTACACCACACTTTATGCACATATATAGAGAAGGCAAACTCTGTCAAATAAAAAAGTTTTTCTTAATAAAAAATTAAAATAGAAACAAAATAAAGTGCATAAAACTGATTTTTTTTTTCCTTCTGGTGAACATCATCATTGTCAAAATTTTGGTCGGCTGGGAGAGGGAGGAAGAAAAAATTCATTATTTGACTTAGTGCATACAGCTGGCCCTGAATTCGCAGCCTTCAGGCCAAAATGACAAGAGGTCAGGAATGAGTCAGGCAAATTGTCAAGGTCTCCAGGGCTCCCCAGAGTCTGGAGGTCCTGCTCTTTGTCCAATCGGGAGCCGTCCCCCTGCTTGGAACAGTGATCTCACCATCGCGGCGCTGGAACAAAGGGAGAACACAGGAAGGGGGCTCCACCAGCCAATGTCACAGCCCTGCTCCGGGGCCACCAGCACTGTGTTTGGCAGAAAATTGCAGAATTAGCCCAACGGCTCAAACGGAAGTTTTCCTTTTTCGGAAAGGGAATGGGGGGACCCCAAGAATGGGGTGCGTCTCCCACAGGGACGGCCACTCCGAGGCCAAATCCCAGTAGCCAGTTTCTGCGGATCCAATCTCCGTGCTGGCACGGGAAAGAATCATTTTATAAGCTGGGTGGAGGGAATGTTAGACTTCTCGCCTCGGTGAGTTCGTCCTCCCAGAACTTTGAAAGGAAACAGAGTGGGATTGAAAGAAAGGGGCAGGTGGGTGAAGAGCTGAAGTTTTTAGACACCTTTGCGGGTGGGCGTTGGCTGGCTGGTCTCCCACAGTGGCAGAAGCGACGGCCCTTCCCCCCATCATCCATACCAGAGTCCTAGGTCTCTCTCTTTTCCTCCGGGTGACACTAAGTCTCAGACCGGCTGCCGTACTTGGCCTTACAGTGCAAAATGTGCTTGGCAAGGAAATCGAGGCGGCGCTGTAGCAGCTGAGCGTGGGGGTCGGCCAGCGCGGCAAGCTCGGGGAAGCGAGGCTCGTGGCGCCGGTAGAGGCGCAGCAGCCGGGCCGCCGCGTCCTGTCCGCGGTGCAGTTCCAGGACGCGCCGCGCGGTCCGCTCGCGGAACACGCACACTGACTGCAACAGCGGCTCATTATACTTGTCCCACATGCCTGCCACCCGGTAGCCGTGCACCAAGCCCGCCTCGTTGTCCAGAAAGACCAGCGCCCCGCCGGGACCGCGGTGCAGGTTGCTCGTGGCACGCTGCATGACGCGCGGGTCCCACTGCAGGCTGAAGAGGTTGCTTACAAGCCGGTCGAAGTTGGCCGTCAGGTAGTCGAAGAGGATTAAGTCGGTCCATTGTACTAGGTCCACCAGCTCCGCCAGGCTGAGGTTGGTCAGCTCGCCCCCAGTGTCGCGGAGGGGCCGCAGACGGCCATCCTCCGAGCGCCAGGGCGCCGGCACCACCACGTCCGTGAGGTTGGGCAGCCAGCGCGTCAGGCTCACCACGCTGCCCTCCGTCCAGTGAGCAGCACGCAGCTCCTCCTGCACCTGCGCCCACTGCGCGCCCCGCGCCTCCACCCGGGCCAGTGCCAGCGGCGGCACGTGGCGCTGGAGGCCCAGCAGGCGCGCCAGGTAGTAGGACAGGGCCTCGCCCTGAATCTGCTCCGGGTTGATGCCGTAGCGCACGCAGGCGCGGGTGCCGTCGGCAAAGCGGGCCAGTCGGTTGGAGCTGCGCCCGCAACCCCCGCGCTCCAGGGCCACCACCCGAGCGCCGCGGACCACCTCCAGCCACTCCGCCGCCTGGGCTTCCGAAAAGCCCCGGGGCACCTGCTCCTCCAGGCCGCGGCTCCAGAAGACGCCCCCGTGCACCGCGGCGCTCTCCTCAGGCCGGGGCTGCCCGGCTGGCACGTGCCACCTGCGCTCGCCCGGGGACTGCCGGGGCGGGCTGTCCGCGCCAGCCGCCAGGGTGAGCAGCGCCCGGAAAGTTTTCAGGGAGCCGCCGCGGGCGTCCCACGCCAGGGGCGGGGGCAGAGGGAAGCGAAGCGCGGGCGCGGAGCCGCTGCTCCGGCCGGGGTGCCGTGGCAGTCGGTCTTCAGGCGGACTGGAGACGAACCTGGTCCGCGGCGGCAGGAGCCCTCCCCACAGCGCCAGCAGCGAGCCCAGCGCCAGCAGCCATAGCCCCGCGGTGGCGGCGGCGCCCCGCATCCTCCTGCCCATGCTCTCGCGGCTGTGCCGGTGCGCCGCCGCCGCTTCAAGCCGAGCCCAGGCACCCGGGGCCCGGCGGCGAGGCGGGCCCGGCAGCTCCGGGGTCCCGGGGCTTCGGGCGCTTCGGCTCCATCGCGGCTGCGGGGCTGTGTCCCGCGCTCCGCCGGGCGCTGGGAACTCGCGTCGCCGCCGCTTCCCAGCTGCTTTTGTATTTCGCTGTGAGACCCTCCGGTGGGCGCGATTCACAGGCGCCCGGACCACGTGGGAGCGAGGGGGATCCCCCCTCCCCCTCCTCCGCCGCCGATCCCCGCCCCCCGCTCCTCCGCCCCCTTCCCCTCCTCTTTCCCTTAAAGCGGCGATGGCTCCTTCCGAGCGGGAGAGGCGGCCCAGCACTTGGTCCGGGACTTAGGGGCCTGGAGGAAGCCGGACTGGCGGCGCCCGCTCCAGGGAGTAGGAGGGGGCGGCGGAGAGCTGGAGTCTGGGGCCTGGCGGGAGGGACGCACCCTGGGCCCTCGCGGAGGTGTAGTGGCTGCTGGGTCCCTTCGCCTAGGCAGCACCGGGCCACCTGCAAACTTCAGACAGATTTCCACTGCGCTCCGGGCTGCGCCAGGGTACGATCAGGGAGGGTCCCTTTGCTTTCTTAGTTTCTGCCCGGGTGATTCAGGCTGCTTTATGTAAATCCTTGGGAACGTCTCTGAGCCACAGAGGATGTGATTCCAGCGGAAAGAGGAACCGTCTGTAGCTAACAGCTTTGAACCGACACCCCCTTTTCCGAGCACGCACACTAGCACCAATCACTGTTGTCCGCTCTGCCTTTCCCAAGGGACTCACAGGGATTGAAACCTCGCCGAGCACGTGCCCCTTGAACACCTAGGCCAGCTCCCATTCATTCGTGTATCCATTCAACACGGCGACTGCCCTTGGTTCTGGTTCTGCTCAGGAGCAGCAAAATCCACAGATCCGGGTCCCAGTGCTGCTGGAGTTTACATTCCAGTGGGACTCTCAGGTTGCTAGGAGAGATTATAGCCATCCAACCTCTTCTTGGTGAGAGGGGAGTCAGGGACGACTTTCAGAAAGAAATGATATTGTTTTGTCCATGAGGAAAGTGAGGCACGGAGAAGGGATGCGGGTTGCTCAGGATTGCACAGTTAGCAAGTGGTGAAGCTAAAAGTCAAACTGAGGTCTCCTAGGCGCATGCACTTGATTCTTCCTCCATCAAGAAAGATCCATATTTTTAAAATCAAGTCAGCATTCTCAAGTTTCACTGTCATTTAACCAATCACTTTGTTCCCCAAATATGATTTTTCAATTAAAAGGATTTTCCGTATGAAAGGGGGAAAAAAACCCTCAATCTCATACTACATTTGATTTACTGCTTTTATGGTTTAAGGGAAAAAGAAATGGTGCGGGGCCAGGAGGTGGTGGTGAAGGAGCAAACAAAAAATAAATCTCTCCACCCCAACACATCTTCCAGCCACCTCTGGGTTAAATTTACTAGGAAAACTCTTGGATGCTAGTCGGCCCTCTCCCTTACCTCTCTGCATCAGAGTGAGTCCCAGATCCACACTGAGATACCCCGGGTAGACACAAGATCTGGGCGTGGTGGAATCCACCTCCCGAAGGCCACAGTTTGAAATCTATTTCCTTACATGGTGTGTCTGTTCTCTCCTTTCATCTCCCATCAGGTACACGTCGGGGCTTTCAACTGGACTACCTCATTAGCTGGCACTGATTATGTTTTATTCGCCAAAGAAAAAGCATTGTAGGGTTATAGAGCAGACACTCTAATGTTTGTGGCTGAGCAGAGGCATCAAAAAACCACATCTGGAGTATTCCAGCACTGACCCAGGATACGGTCAAGTGTTTTCACTGGTGTGGTTAAGTACATATTGGCTGAACTGTGGGATCTTTGTTGAATCTGTTCCCAACCACATGGTGGCCATATCATGCCATTTTATTACTCTTATCTGATAATGAGATTACTATGACTCCCATATGGTTACATCAAAATATATTAATTCATTAAAAGGTGTTATCTTTCTGCTCTATGCGAGCTCCTTCCCGTCTTTCCCTAGCAGGCAGGAACTATGTCTTATCAACTTTTTCTTTTCTTTTTTTTTTTTTTTGAGACAGAGTCTTGCTCTGTTGCCAGGCGCCAGGCTGGAGTGCAGTGGCGAGATCTCGGCTTACCGCAACCTCCGCCTGCCAGGTTCAAGCAATTCTCCTGCCTCAGCCTCCCGAGTACCTGGGACTACAGACGCGCGCCACCACGCCCAGCTAATTTTTGTATTTTTTTAGTAGAGACGGGGCTTCACCATGTTGGCCAGGATGGTCCTGATCTTTTGACCTCGTGATCCGCCTGCCTCAGCCTCCCAAAGTGCCGGGATTACAGGCGTGAGCCACCGTGCCCGGCCAACTTTACTATTACACTAAATAAGCACTCAATAAATTTAGTTTTTTTTCTTTTGGTTTAACTTATACTGGAATATGTATATATTTATTTGAAAAGCAGCCTCTTTCAGCCAGGGCAAACTATAAGCAAGATTGCCACCTTGTGGGCATAAGTAGAATATCATCTAATTGGAGAAAAGTATACATTTTTAACTGGATGATTAATTGTTCAGGTTAAATTTGTAGACTATTAAATGTCTACTATGTCCCAAGCTATGTCCTAGGGGGCATGGAGAAATCCAAAGTAGTTGGGGTCTCTGTCTTTCTGGTTGCTAACAAAAGTTGTAAGTAATTACCATTGTAAACTTCCTGGGAAGTCTGTCTTGTCCATTGTTTTATGGGTGCCTGGGCACAATGCCTGGCACTTAGTGTGTGTTCAACAACAATATGTTGAATACATCGTTAGAATGCTAATGAGATGAAGCTCTGCAAGTAGCATATATCAAGTTTTTTTTTTAATTTTTATTTTTATTAAACACTTTACTACTAAAGAATACAAAATAATTTGGTCCAAGGGTTGTGGGTTATTGTTCAGCTGATTAAAGGACACAAAATAATAACTTACATTAATTTCAACAAGAAAAAATACTGGCGAGAGTTCTGCATAATAGATGTGAGGGGAAGTACATGATTTTAATTCTGGGAGGGCTGGCTTCAAACCCAAAGACTAGAAATCCTGGAATCTCCCATTATATTACTGTTACTGATGAAAAAACCTAGGCTTAAAGAAATTGACTAAGATCATATACCTCATAAGATGAACTAACTTTATCATTGAACAGCCCTTTTCCTATACCCATACGACCAAATGCATCATGTACGAGAACAGGATACATTCATCGATACTTTAACAAATTAAGTGAAATGCAGAAATACGGAAAACCAAACACTCCCCTTCCTCAAAGTGGAATGCAATTTTTGAATGGTATTTGATTATTTGAGACAGGGTTTAAAAACATGCTTCTGTTTAGCTATTAGATGAAAATACTCCCATTCTCCTTTATTTCCTGGTCTGAGGTCACTCTCCTGCCACTTGTGGCCAAACCGCTTTGGCTCTATGGGGTAGCAGAGCTAATCGCCATGTCCCTATAGCTAATGTCTCCATAGCTTATGTCCCCATAGTTAATCACCTCAGTCCCTTCTGCCCTCAGGCTGTTGCTTGGGGATAAGAAATCTATTTGCACCTTTATGGCTTTCTTAATACCCCTTAGAATTTATCCCTGAGCCTGGACTTCCAATATCCTCAAACTTTCCCACAGTCCTGTTTGAAGAATTATCTGGTTCATGTAACTGTGCCTCCTGGGGAAAAGAGAGGAGGTGGAGTTGAGGGTTGGAAGTAGGGGAGGAAGCTTGGAGTTGGAGTATTTTCCAAGCTGGCATTAGCACTTTCTGGCTTGATCCTTGGGCTAGTTATTTACTTTTTCTATAGGTTTCAGTTTCAGAACCTGAGAAATGAGTTAATAAATCCTACCTAACTTACAGAGTTGTCATACAGCTCAAGTGAAATATTAATAATAACCACAGCAACAGTGGCAGCAAACACTTACTGAGCTCTTATTATGGGCTTGATGTGGGGCTCTAAACCCTGCATGTGCTTTATCTCATGAAACCGTCCCAACAAGTGTTATTATCCCCACTTTACAGATGGGGAAGCGGAAGCTTCGCCAGTCACTGGAATGAAGTCGTGCAGCAGGAAAGTGGCAGGGCTGAGATTCCAAAATGATAGAGACCAAACCCTTGGTAAATTATAAGCTGCTAGGGAAATGTCAGGGGCAGAAATTATTACGTTAAATCAAAATAGATTCAACTCAGATGAACTTTTGGTTTCATATGTTCTCTGGGGTTACTGCCAAGTGAAATGGTTAAGAGTGTCAACTGTCAAGCCAGATTGTCTGGTTTAAAACCGAGTCCTGCCACTTACCTGGTGTGTGACCTTGGCTAAGTTACTTAACCCCTCTGTGCTTCAGTGTATATATGTGTAAAATGCAGTAAGAATACTATTACTAGTATTACTAATAAAAATCATAACAATGTACAACGTCTAATGATTACTAATAATTAATGAGTAGGAACAGATCTTTTTCTTTTTTTTGAGACCAAGTCTTGCACTGTTGCTCAGGCTGTAGTGCAGTGGCGTGATCTCAGCTCACTGCAATCTCCAACTCCTGGGTTCAAGAAATTCTCCTGCCTCAGCCTCGCTAAGAGCTGGGACTACAGGCGTGCACCACCACACCCAGCTAATGTTTTGTATTTTTAGTAGAGATGGGGTTTCACCATGTTGGCCAGGACGGTCTTGATCTCCTGACCTGTGATCTGCCCGCCTCGGCCTCCCAGAGTGCTGGGATTACAGGCATGAGCCATCGTGCCTGGCCAAACAAATCTTATAGATGATTGGGACAATTAAGTTAGTGCTTATATTTAAAGTGCTTAAAAGACCATCTAAGTGTTCACTATATGATAGCTGTTGTTCTTTTTCCTTTCTATTTCACTGTTTCATTGCCCAGATGGGGATGTCTTCCTTCTATTGTTGCTGTCCTCCACCAAGCCTCACTTGGTCTTGAGAGACCTAACACAGGTGGTGTTCCAGATCAATGCACCTGCTTTAAGCCTGAAATGGTATCTTTTCTGATAGTTTTGCAATATTTCTTCCCTGTGGAGCTAGACCACCTGGCTTCTACCGAGATTCCCAGTGTAACGCTTGTTAAAAGCCCAGAGCCTCCCAGCTAGCCTCGGGCAGACAGTTTCTGGCTTCCTCTTACTACGCTGCCTCCTTCAATCCTGACCTCTTTTGGATCTCCTGAGTTATAAGCCCCTGGAAAAGACAGAAGCCTCCAAATGTACCCTTCCACATGCTTCTACAAAAAGGAAGAGAGAGGAAAAAAGATGTCAGAGATGAGCGTAATATTCCTTGAAACTGGTACGACTCCTACATTGGCCACTACTGTTTGACCCTGGGGAGTTTTCTAAACCTCTGGGCTAGAGTTTTATTGTTTATGTCTCTGTTATGGACTGAATGTTTGTGTTCCTCTCCCCTCCACAAATCCATATGTTGAGATCCTAACTTCCAATGTGGTGGCATTAGGGGGTAGGGCCTTTGGGAAATGATTAAATCATGAGGGTGGAGCCCTCATAAATGAGATTAGTGCCCTTATAAAAGAGACCCTTGTAAGATCTCCAGCTCTTTTTTTTTGTCATGTGAGGACAGCAAGAATACTGCTGCCTATGAGCCAGGAAGAGTATCCTCACTAGACACCTTGTCTTCTGACACCTTCATCATGGACCCCCCCAACCTCCTCAAATATATATATATATATACTTGAGAAAGAGTCTTACTCTAACTCCGAGGCTGGAGTGCAGTGGCGCAATCTTGGCTCACTGCAACCTATGATAGCTGTTGTTGTTCTTTTTCCTTTCTATTTCACTGTTTCATTGCCCAGATGGGGATGTCTTCCTTCTATTGTTGCTGTCCTCCACCAAGCCTCACTTGGTCTTGAGAGACCTAACACAGGTGGTGTTCCAGATCAATGCACCTGCTTTAAGCCTGAAATGGTATCTTTCCTGATAGTTTTGCAATATTTCTTCCTTGTGGAGCTAGACCAGTTTTCTTACCTCAGCCCCTTGAGTAGCTGGGATTATAGGCATGTGCCACCACCATTATATCTGGCTTTTTCTTCTTTGTATTTTTGGTAGAGATGGGGTTTCTCCATGTTGGACAAGCTGGTCTCAAACTCCTGGCTTCAAGTGATCCAGCCGCCTTGACCTCGCAGGGTACTGGGATTACAAGTGTGAGTCTCTGCGGCCAGCCAAATGTTAGCTGTTTAAACCACCCCAGCCAATGGTGCTCTGTTATAGTAGCTTGAACTAAGACACTCCCTCCTTCCCATTTTTTCTACCCCAGGGTACATTTAACTCATCTGTTAAATGAAGATGGTAACTGTATCTGCCTCTTTACTGTGTGGATGAGATGTACCTTAACTCAAGATGAAACTGCTTGGGGATCAGTTTCCTTTACTTGGTATCTCTATTTCACTATGATCCTGGTCTTCCAAAAATTGCTTAACTGATCTCATTCTCACATCCCTGGCTGTCAGGGCAGGTATATTGCCTAGTTCCAGATAAACCTACTGGAGATGTAGAAGGAGGTCAGGAAATAGGGTAGTCTTTGAATGCAATTAACCTATCTGCTTGAACAAGTCCCACTTTTAAGAACACATCGTGTTTCTGGAAAGAAAGTCGAGGTTGACATGAACCTTGTAAATTATGATGAGACTAACATTTTTATGATTCTCTTTATTCCAACTAGCTGTGTTTTGGACCTGCTTTGAAAAGGTTCCTGCAGACGCTAGTGTTAAAGATTGAATCTAAAGGTTGGAGCACTGGTGAATCAATGTTGTAAATTTTAGATCAGCTGCCAACACATATTTCAGTCCTGGTTACAGAGTATCATGGTAAGAATTCTGGACTGGGCATTTGGAGGTGTGAATTTCTCTACTATAATTTAGTTTGACAGACATTTATTGCCCACATGGTAAAGGCCAAAGGACTGAGTAATAAGTGATTGGGCATCAGATCTTCCTTCACACCTGCATCAGGGAACGTCTGTTGTCTCCTTTTCCTCCTCCACCGTCTTTTCCTCTTTCTTGGCAGGTCTCTACCTTCCTCCTCTGTGCCTTTGACCTTAAAGGGCTGCTGAATCCTGATTGGGCGAAACCAGTCATGGTGATTTCAGTTCCTTGCAGTGACTGGTTAAGACACAGGCACGTGAGACCATTCTGGCTAGTGAACGTTCCGGGGACGCCCAGTGGAAGGTTTCTGGGAAAGATGTCGGTACTCCTGCAGAGACACAAGAAAGGTATGGCACCTTTTCTGCATGGTTCAAAGCTGAATGGGAGGCCTGGAACTGGGGAAGTCATGTTAATATGAGGGGCACTAAGTTCACAGAATCAGGAAGGCAGAGTAGAAAGATGGAAGTTAATCAGCTCTGAAAATGTCCTTCCTCTAGACTTCCTGTGGTTTAAGCTACTCTGAGTTGGGGTTTTTGTTGTTTGCAGCCATAAATTTCCTGAACGATATACCCTTTCACATCAGAGCTTAGGAACTAAAGGTGGCTGACTTATAAACAAACAGATCTGTTCCATCACAACTGGGCTACTGGGAAAGTAGTGTGGGTTAATTTTTTGGAGCATGTGCTCTGCAGCCAGGCTGAGTATTGCCCCTGTGAGCTGTGCTGTGTTGGAAAAATTACATAGCCTCTCTGGACCACTGAACTCATCTGTTAAATGAAGATGGTAACTGTACCTGCCTCATGATTGTATGGATGAGATGTATCTTAAGCACTTAATAAGGACTCAGTAAATATCAATTGCTGTAGCTATTATGGAAATAGAAAGCACATGTAGGAGCATAGAATAGGGAGTTACTGATTCTGCTGGGAAGTCCAGGAAGGCTTCATCAAGATCAGTCTGGTTGGGCAAATGGAGGTTTACAGGTGGGGTGGGACATTCAGCCAAGTAGAGGGAACGGTATGTGAACTCAGCAGCCATGTGCCCACAGGTAGCTTACCACATCTTTCAGGAGCTCCTCAACTTCTTCATCCTTGAAAGCACCAAGGCCAGGTGCGGTGGTCACACCTATAATCCCAGCACTTTGGGAGACTAAGGCAGATGGATCATGAGGTCAGGAGTTCAAGACCATCCTGGTTAACACAGTGAAACCCCATCTGTACTAAAAATTAGCCAGGCATGGCACATGCCTGTAGTCCCAGCTACTTAGGAGGCTGAGGCAGGAAAGTTGCTTGAACCCAGGAGGCAGAGGTTGCAGTGAGCTGAGATCATGCCATTGTACTCCAGCCTGGGCAACAGAGCAAGACTCCATCTCAAAAAAAAAAAAAAAAAAAAAAGGAAAGAAAGAAAGGAAGGAAGGAAGAAAGAATTGAGTGTGTTGAATTAACTTAATCCTCTTTTGGCAAAAGAAGTAAATCTCAGACCCCTTCCCTAGATTGAGAGGTACCTCATTAGAGACCCTCAATGGCCTCTTCATCAATAACCTATGATTGTTGGTCTCAACCCACTCTGAAAAAAATTCACTCAACAAACACTCCCACTAAAAGAGGTGACTCTCATTCTTCTTTGTTGATTTCTGTTCTTCATTGCTGCCCAGAGCTTTATCCAGTGCACAATTAGTGATTCTGGGCCTCCTCAGCTTTCCAAGGCCCCACATATCTCATCAGTCAGATAGATGCTGAAGCTTAATTAAGCTTGTAAAGCTTTCTGATTTCCTCAGATGAAAGGTGGCTCATAAGTACCAGGTTTTATTTTGCTGGCTCCTGCCAAGGGTTATTATAAATAGGACTCAGTGCGACGTGGCTAAGCTCTTAGGGTGATAATGTGTCAAGACCAATCGAGGCTGCCGAAAGCAGAGATATTATCATAATGGTTCCATCATAGGCGGTGGGTGTTAATGGAAGTAAGAAAAAAAGTACTGCAAGCAGCAAAGCCCGGATCGAGATGGCTGCAAGTGAAATATCGGCTGCTCTTGGGATTTCCATCATAATCATTAACCATATTAGCCTTGGAGCCATTCTTCTGCCATCTCCCCTAGACCAGGTTCACACTCAAATAAAAAATGGATGCTTTAACTCCAAATGAAAATATATTCCTTTGCTGCTTTTTAAAACCCATTTACATTGAAATGATGGCCAGCAGTTAAGTAATTTATAACCAAGGGCTTACCGCAGTGCAGAGAAGTGGCATTGGAATCGTGAGCCACCTAAGTGGGAGATCAAGGGACTTCCAGACCCAGGAAAAGTCATTGCTGCTGGACTGAAAAATGGCTGGCAAGAGTAGGAAAAGGCAAGGGATCACGTACAGACACTCACTGATGGGGAACGGTGAACCTAGAGGTAGTTTTATATTTCCACAATCAGGTGGGTGAAAAAACAGAAGTTCTTAGGTAATGCAGCCCTCGTTAAGAATGTGTTAGCTTCCAGGGCCCCAGGTGTGGTCGCCTAAAATCAGCTTTTTGCATCCCATAGGCAGACAACCAATAACGTTTGATGACGTTGGTGATGACAGCCATGGTGATGATCATGATGATAATGATGATGTACCCTGTCGTCTGTTGAAGCCACCTGCTGTTTTGAGATCCAATTAGACTTAACCCAAATTCCTACTGTACGGTCTCGGTGGCAGGAGTTTCAAAGACTTTCCCTCTGCTCCCGAGTGTCCCTGGAGCTTTGTGCCTCAAACTCGTCTCTGTGTTCACTTCCTGCTTTCATAGTTGTGGCTTTGGCTCCAACACACATTAACATGAGTGTGAAGTTCAGTGCCTTAACTACCCCTCTGCCCTCATTTGGACTAAGACATCATGAGTTTAGTGACTTTACTATCTGGGGGAGGGGGCGTTGCTAAGGGGAGGTTACCACACTCTGCAAGGCCTTCATCCATGCAGCTGTCTTCTCTTTCCTTTCTCTCTCCTTCCCTTGTGGGGAAACAGGTGTAACTTTCCTTTTACATCACGTAAAACAGGGCTACTCCCATTCAGGATCCATTCAGGATCTCAGCTTCTACCTCAGGTAAAGCTTTTTCTAGAGATCAAATTGGGGAGTCCCTGAAGAGATTTCTTGTAGACACAATTTATCATTTTCAGTATACTTTCTACATGTCAGGCAGAATGCTGAGAGTTTTCCATGCTTTTAGCCTTTAAGATCCCCCCAACAACTCCCCAAGATCTTATTTTCCCATCTCATTGATGGGAAAAAGGAGTGTCGTTAGAGCAAACCTCAGACCACAAGACTTTTGCCACTAGGTGGAAGAGAAACCCCAACTCTTGTCTGCAAAAGACCAAGGTTATGTTAATAACAATGTCATTTGGCTTCCTGGAGCTGAGAAACACTGGCGAGTTAGCGAAGGGTACACTTACAGGGGAACTGTCTCTCTCTTGGTGCCTGCTCGTTGTCCCTCCAGGCTGTTTGATACAGGTACCACCTGCACCCTCATCTCTGTTGAGTGATTAAACCCAAGCCCATTTACTGAGAGAGATGTTGCAGTACAGAAGGCTCCACAGGGTTAATAATATCTTATCAGGTGGGATGTGTTGTGTCCCAAAAGAGGAGGGCTAGCCTGGCAGTCCTGGAAATGGCACTGTCTCTGTCTGGGGAGCAGACCAGCCTGGACAAGAATGGCAATACAAGAATACCTGCTGTCATTCCTCCTCTGGTTTTGCCCCTCCTGTGAGCAAACTCTGAGATTGCTCCAGAGAAGATGCCTCTGTGGGGCTGGGTGTGTTTGTTACACACCACACATTGAGACTTGCTGCTGCATGTCTCCTTTCCTTTTATTTCAGCTGAAGAAAAAACGAAGAAAGAAACCTCAAAGGCCATTTCTTGCTTCTTGTGTTTAAAGCATGGCTACATTTTACAGTCTTGGCCTGAGGAATAGCAGGACAAAAGCTGAGGAGTAACAGTGGTGATAAATTTGTCTAGCTTCTTGCAGTTTGGCTGAGCACTTTCACATGGTGATCTCATTGGGATTTCACAACAACCTGCTAGGGAGGGTTAGTAAGGCAGGGGTTAGTTATCATTCCTATTGATGAAGAAGAAAGCTGAGCTTCAGAGAATTGTGTGATGAGCCCTAGGTTCACAGCTAGTTCCCAACACACCAAGAACAAGAATGCACTTTACCTGAATTCCACCTCAGAGGTTTTACAGGACACTCCTTCTTTGCCCAGTGTGACTCACATCTGCAGATTCTACCTCTATCTCATGTTTTACACATAGTTATAGGTGCATGTTGCCTCTACGTCACAATGGCTGCTAAAACTCCAGTAATGAGGACAGATAAAAGAAACCAAGGATTGCTAAAAAGCTAGAATATTTACATGCTCTTTACCCATTCAATGGTGCTTTTTTTCTCTCTTTTGAGAGAGTCTTGCTCTGTCACCCAGGCTGGAGTGCAATGGTATAGTCTCTGCTCATTGTAATCTCCACTTCCCAGGTTTAAGTGATTGTCATGCTTCAGCCTCCCAAGTAGCTGGGACTACAGGTATATGCCATCATGCTCTGCTAATGTTTGTATTTTTTTTTTGATAGAAACAGGGTTTCACTATGTTGGCCAGGCTGGTCTTGAACTCCTGGCCTCAACTGACCTGCCTGCATTGGCTTCTTCTATCTCTCTTACTAGCACTTATGAAAGAAAGGAAGCAGGGAAGGAAAATGAGGAAGAAAAGTTAGGGAAAAGAGAGAGATATTATTTTTAAATACTTTTCTCTGCCTACCTGTTTCAATAAGCAGAAGAGCTAACCCAAGAAGTCAGAGACAGAAAATTCAGGTAATTACTATTACTGACTTATTTGCTGAGTTTTTGGGGGAAAAAGATCATAAAACAGCTCTGAGATAGCTAATAGGAAATGGTAACAAGCAAAAAGCTTTCTCCTGTTTTTCTGCTCCCATGCACAATACCCCTGCTCACTCAGGGCAAAATCAAGTCAGCAGATCTAAGCATGGTATTTGACTTAGTCTTCATCTCTCCCCATGGAGAGGGCCATTTAGCTAGGGGTGACGACAGACCTGCAAGACTCTTTAGGATAAGCGAGAGTAGCTGGACTATCGATGTCTTCCCACCTCGGTTTTCTCATTTGTAAAAATAGGCTATTAATGCTTGCCTTACAGAAGTATTGCAAGAATTCAATGAGATTACGGGATTAGATAAAATATAGCAAGTGAAAAGTTCAAATGAAGTTTCTGGCATATAGTAGGCACTCAATAAATAATACAAATCACACATGAAACTGTATAGAAGAATGTCTGGGAGGACACACAGACATTCATGTTCATGGCATTACTCCACAAGAAGATGTTTGTGTGTGGGGGGGCACTTTCACTTTTGTACTGCATATGTTTTTACTTTATACCTCATCATGGGATTGATGTGTTAAGTATTAATGGGTGTGTGCTGCTCATGTTAAGAGTAATGATCAGATAGAGAGTAATAAACAATATGACATTTTTGTACATCTGTCGGTGTGATTGTAAAAATCTGTTTTGTGTGTGTGCTTTTTTTTTTTTTTTTTTT